>NW_026607226.1:215000-220336 GCF_029890125.1 Rhinichthys klamathensis goyatoka | reverse complement strand
TTGTTTTTTTTCTCTAAATTTTCTGAGTATACAGTGTGATTCCAGAGGTGTCTTGGGCTGGGAGGCAGTTGATGCCCTGGCATAATACCTGGTTGGCCTAAACCGAACAATCACTGCCTTGTCATCACAAGAGGAGGCCTCCATAGTCCAGCTGTACACGGCTCTGCATGCCATGGACAAGGTTCCATCGAAATATAGCCAGAGGGCTAAGAAGAAGACTTTGCCAGGATCTTGGAGCGCATCCAGGAAGCGGAGTGGCTCTGCTCCAGGACAGCAGGCAGCAGAGAGGAAATTTAACTATTTCGATCTTCACTAGTTTATTACCCAGTATACAGTCCAGTTTATATTATCCTTCTTTTCCATAGACTGTTCATGACTCATGGGCAGGCGGCTCAAGACCCTGAAGTCCACAGGGTCTGTGAATGTGTTTGCCTACGGCTTTTGAAAGAGTTTCAGCAAGCACGGAACAGGCCCAAGGACACACGAGGAAAAACTCTGCCAATTGCACAATCTATTGTGGTGGTATACAGCCACTTAAAACAGCTACTGGAGGACAGCAGAGCGGTTCTAGGACAGACTAACATGGTTCTGGTCCCGATAAACACCACTACTGTCTCCTCGTGGTGAGTCTTCTTTTGCGCAATACTTTTAAACAATCATAGAAGTATATCAAGATAGTACTACCTAATGTAAGGGTGGAAATCCTGCAGGTGTTCAAGCTACAAGACTGCCAAATGACTAAAGAAACGTCATTAGCAAGATGGTAGAAAACTCTAAATTTCTTGTCTGTTCCACCCACTGCAACTTATACCAACAACGGAAATAAGCGCAGTTACAATAGCTTAATATGTGGGAGAGCGTTGCTATAGAGAGTGACAATATTGTATTGTGTAACGGGTATTTGGGACTTGCTAGCCAATATTAATATGTCATTCATATTATAGAAAGAAAGAAAGGATTTACACTTCCCCCATTGTAAACTCCCAATGTACACAAACATTTTGGCCTACAGGCCTTGATCGCTATCAGACACAGCATGTACCCCCTCTGTCTCTTTGGGAACAAATGGTCATTGGAGAAGGAGGGGGTTCAAAACAGTATAGCAAATCTATTACGAAGCATAGGGGTCATTCAGATCCAAGTGCAGCTTGTCTTTATTAAACAGAGTAGTCACCAGGCAAGGGTCATACACCAGCAAACACAGCAGAGAAGATTTGGCAAAACCGTGGTCAATTTACAGGCAGGATATCAGGGCAGGCAAAAAAAAACAAAAAACAAACGGGATACAGGAACAAGGCAGAAGATCAGGAACAGACAAGGTCACAGCAGGCAGGTAAACACATAGAAAAACGCTTGGAAATGTTCGCAGCAGCAAAACAAGACTTAGCCCAGAGTGTTGTGTGAGTGTGGCTTAAGTGAGTGTTTGAACATGAGATGCAGGTGTGTGTAATCAGCGCAGTGCAGGTCTAAACCTTCCTTTACATGTTTCCTTTAGAAATTATACTAAGTAAAGACAATGGGCTTTAATCCGTTAAAATTGCTAACTTTAAGATGAAGAATGTTTCTCTTGCAGGCTATTAAGAAGACAGAAACGTGTGGACAGAGACATGCTGCTACAGGGTACTACACTGCCCAAACAATTATATTTGGCAAGGGGGTTACTTCCTGAAGCACGCACCCTTCCAGCTGCTCCTGCACAGCATGGGCATGAGGCCATGGTATTTGAGGAGCCAGAAAATCAGGAGGGAGAGGCCTTCATATGCAAGCGAAAGTCCAAAAGGTGCCAACCCCCCACCGCCCACCGCCCACCCCTCCTCCTGTATCTTCCTCTTCATTTCCCATATACCCACCAGCACCACACTTTGCATCCTCCACTCTTGGGTCCTACCCACCCATTTCCAGCTACCCAACAGGTCTACCAGTGCCTCAGTCTACCCAGTTTATGCCACCTTCCCAATTACAGCCCCCACCCCAATTACAGCTACCTTCCCAATTACAGCCCCCTGCCCAATTACAGCACCCTCCACAATTACAGCCACCTTCCCAATTACAGCCACCTTCCCAATTACAGCCACCTTCCCAATCCCAGCCACCTTCCCAATTCCAGCCACCTTCCCAATTAAAGCCACCTTCCCAATCCCAGCCACCTTCCCAATTCCAGCCACCTTCCCAATCCCAGCCACCTTCCCAATTCCAGCCACCTTCCCAATTCCAGCCCACTCCCCAATTCCAGCCACCTTCCCAATTCCAGCCCAATCCCCAATTACAGCCACCTTCCCAATTACAGCCCACTCCCCAATTACAGCCACCTTCCCAATTACAGCGACCTTCCCAATTACAGCCCACTCCCCAATTCCAGCCACCTTCCCAATTCCAGCCACCTTCCCAATTCCAGCCCACTCCCCAATTCCAGCCACCTTCCCAATTCCAGCCACCTTCCCAATTCCAGCCCCCTGCCCAATTCCAGCCCACTCCCCAATTGCTGCCCACTCCCCAATTCCAGCCACCTTCCCAATTCCTGCCCACTCCCCAATTCCAGCCACCTTCCCAATTCCAGCCCACTCCCCAATTCCAGCCCACTCCCCAATTCCAGCCTACTCCCCAATTCCAGCCACCTTCCCAATTCCAGCCCACTCCCCAATTCCAGCCACCTTCCCAATTCCAGCCCACTCCCCAATTCCAGCCCACTCCCCAATTCCAGCCCACTCCCCAATTCCAGCCACCTTCCCAATTCCAACCCACTCCCCAATTCCAGCCACCTTTCCAATTCCAGCTGCCTGATAACCTGCCACCACAAACTCAGCCCAGGCAGCGCACCTGGAGAAGGCAGAAAGCTGCCCGAGAGGATGAAGAGCGAGTGGCTAGGGGTGAACCACCACGGAAAAGACTAGCAAAGGATATATATCACTATATCTGCAAGCAGTGTGGGCTGGCAAAAAATAAGACAACTGGCCACACTCAGCTGAAGGGCCGGTGGTATTGTCCAGCCTCAGGCCTCTCTATTGAGCAGTGGAGGGAAAATGTACAGGGAGGACCTTGATTTTTTTTCAGGTAGCTTATATAAATACCTGTGCCTGGCACGGTCAGTCATCTTAGGTGATCCAAAATGGTTGGCTGGCAGTTTGACTGAATTGAATTTCTTTAACCCCCCACCCCCTACTCTCTGTTTTATAATGGCAGACCTGTTGAAAGAAAGTGTGTGTGTGATTAAAGACCTTATACCTGGATTAAAAAATATTGATTTGATTTGGTTTTCATCGTCCTGGAAATTGGTAAGTCATATTTAAGTGGGAAACATTTGCTTTTTAACAACCAAACGCAGCCTGTACGATTGAGTTGCTGTCCTCATTTTTTTTTTTTTTTATGTTTCTGTACTCACAAACAGTTTTCTGGCAAAAAAATAAGACAAATGGCCACACTCAGCTGAAGGGCCGGTGGTATTGTCCAGCCTCAGGCCTCTCTATAGAGCAGTGGAGGGAGAATGTACAGGGAGGACCTTGATTTTGTTGTAAATTGGTGTATATCGTAGTTATGCATATAGTTATGTTTTCATATAGTTGTTTTCTATATTTGTATATAGTTCAGTTTATAATTATGTTTGCTGTCCTGTGAACATTTTGTTTTTAGTTGCTGTGTTTGCAGTGCTGGTGGTGTAAACACAACTCATGTGGTGTAATAGTAACACATTCATCCTTTGGGTGAAAGATTCCAGGTGCAAGTCCTGGCAAGAGTGTGTGGTGTGTTTGTCAGATCAGTATTTTTAGTTTTAAATGGTACTTTTAAATAGTCAAAAAACAATTAAACCCTTTATTTAAATCCTTTGTGAGTGTTCATTCAGTTTGATGGATTTTTTTTTATCTTCTCTCCTTCTCACCCCACTTCTCCTTTCTTTCCCCTTTCTTTTCCCTTTCTTTTCCCCTCATAGCAGTCCATTTTGCCCCATTTTTGGCCGAGTGGTTAAGGCGATGGACTAGAAATCCATTGGGGTCTCCCCGCGCATGTTCGAATCCTGCCGACTACTTTTGACAGCATGCGCCTGCTTTAGGTTGAAACCTTGCTAAAGCTTTAGGAAAAGAAAAAAGTCACTGTGACAATATTACCCTTGAAAAGAGTTATGTTGGCAAGGAATAGTTTTGTCTGCAAGCTAAAGATGACAAGGGCCCTTTTGTACTCAGCCACACATCGGGGAGACCGGTAGCTCGCCGTGATCGTATAGTGGTTAGTACTCTGCGTTGTGGCCGCAGCAACCCCGGTTCGAATCCGGGTCACGGCAAGTTTTTCTGGGTGCCTTTGAAATTGAGCTCCACGTTACCACCTCTCCTCACCCCGTCCGTCAGACCACTTTTTTTGTTGTTGCACGGTGCGTCCTTGACGTGCTCTGGATGTTTGAGTGAATTGGCACTGGGACCTTCTTTGAGAGCACGAGCTCTCAGGTTTGAACCCTCAGAGAAAAGACTGAAAACCAAACGCTCCCATTTAGTTTGGAAGAATCTTGCTTCAGAGAGAATATGGTGCTGGTATACTTTCTAATCGCTAGGTGTCAATACACTCGCTGGCTGTTACCTAGAGTGCAGTGGACTTGCTATTTGCTCCAAACAACTGCGCCTTTGAAGCAAGTTTACAATAACGAAAAGAGCGTGGCAAGTCCACAGCATTAAAGCATGTAAAGATGCTTTCCAGACAAGAAGCAGTGAGATGTTGTTCTTTTTCCTAGCATTACCGTCGGTTGATTATTATTATCCGTCTAATAGGCTGCATTCCCACTAATGCGCAAGTATATTTTGACATAGCAGACGTTTGGACGGCCGTTCTTAATCGTCGAAGAATTGAATGCAATGCATGGGAGAATCTTTTTTTTTTCAGCCGATACGATTCATTTTGATGTGGGTTCCCACGCAACACGCACGCATCTCGGGCAAGAGCCCGGATAGCTCAGTCGGTAGAGCATCAGACTTTTAATCTGAGGGTCCAGGCTTCAAGTCCCTGTTCGGGCGATCGAGCCTCTTTTTTTTGAGGAGCGCTACGTTTTGCTGTTGAGTTCGTGCACTGCACCTGCACTGGCCTCGGGCAGCGACGCTGCAAGGCACCAAGCGAAATGACAAGCCCCCTTCAGCCAGCTTGTGGACGTGGTCGAGTGGTTAAGGCGATAGACTGGAAATCCATTGGGGTCTCCCCGCGCAGGTTCGAATCCTGCCGACTGCGTTTGACAGCATGCGCCTGCTTTAGGTTGAAACCTTGCTAAAACTTTAGGAAAAGAAAAAAGTCACTGTGACAATATTACCCTTGAAAAGAGTTATGTTGGCAAGGAATAGTTTTGTCTGCAAGCTAAAGATGAC
>NW_026607226.1:207500-210000 GCF_029890125.1 Rhinichthys klamathensis goyatoka | reverse complement strand
AGGTTTGAACCCTCAGAGAAAAGACTGAAAACCAAACGCTCCCATTTAGTTTGGAAGAATCTTGCTTCAGAGAGAATATGGTGCTGGTATACTTTCTAATCGCTAGGTGTCAGTACACTCGCTGGCTGTTACCTAGAGTGCAGTGGACTTGCTATTTGCTCCAAACAACTGCGCCTTTGAAGCAAGTTTACAATAATGAAAAGAGCGCGGCAAGTCCACAGCATTAAAGCATGTAAAGATGCTTTCCAGACAAGAAGCGGTGAGATGTTGTTCTTTTTCCTAGCATTATCGTCGGTTGATTATTATTAGCCGTCTAATAGGCTGCATTCCCACTAATGCGCAAGTATATTTTGACATAGCAGACGTTTGGACGGCCGTTCTTAATCGTCGAAGAATTAAATGCGATGCATGGGAGAATTTTTTTTTTCTTTCAGCCGATACGATTCATTTTGATGTGGGTTCCCACGCAACACGCACGCATCTCGGGCAAGAGCCCGGATAGCTCAGTCGGTAGAGCATCAGAATTTTAATCTGAGGGTCCAGGGTTCAAGTCAATCTTCCGGCGATCGAGCCTCGTTTTTTTGAGGAGCGCTACGTTTTGCTGTTGAGTTCGTGCACTGCACCTGCACTGGCCTCGGGCAGCGACGCTGCAAGGCACCAAGCGAAATGACATGCCCCCTTCACCCAGCTTGTAGTCGTGGCCGAGTGGTTAAGGCGATGGATTAGAAATCCATTGGGGTCTCCCCGCTAGGGTTGGGTATCGTTTGGGTTTTATCCGATTCCAGTACCTACTCGGTATTTTTTAAACGGTTCCGGTGCTTAAACGGTTCTTAAATCGGTACTTAAGAAAATGAAACCGCACACACTTTATCAAAAAATAATACCCTTTAATTTACAGGGCCAAACTGGACACAATATTAACTTAAATCTTTAAACAATATAAATACAAGTAACATATGGTAATAATAAAACCAATATAAAATAAAAATTCATATTTACATAATATCAAATGAAACAATATTGTATCAAACAATGTAATAATACTGGAGATTAATAGAGATTACTAGCAGGCAGAGCTGCCAACTCTCACGCATTGACCGTGAGACTCACGCAAATGACCCTTTTCACACAGAAAAATCGCGGACAAAGAGGACACTGACAGACAAGACAGAGAAGGTTACTTTTGATATGGAACAAATCCACAGCTGTCAGATTCTGTCAATATTTTTACGAGATTCACACAATAAATAACGTTTTGGCTCTTTAAAATGTGACAGATCGCTGTAGCGCGTCAGTTCAAACGGCACGTGATACAGCAGCCTACAAATCCACTGCTTCTTAGCTACGCAGCGTTGAGTGAACCTATGAAAAGAGAACATCTCTGGTTACTGGTGTAACATCTCTCAATTGGGAACGGGACGCTGCCAAGCTCCTCGCGCTGCCGACCAGCTTCCTTTTTCGGCAGAGAAATCTGAGGACGGAGCAGATGGCGCGCGCGCGCCAACATAATATGACGACGTAAGTGCGTCGAGGCGGTGCCCGCGCCATCAGCCAATGAATTGGCTTGATTCTATATGGGATTCAGACTATCGGCACACCCAGAGGGCGTTCTGACACGTAATTTTACACCTGAAATGCAGCCAAACCTTGTGAGAAAGAGCGCGCATGCGAGACAGAAGAAACTGCGCTCCAAACTGTGTAGCACACGCACGGCGGAGAGAGAGCGAGCGAGAGACCTTGTGTGTGTGTGTGTGTGCGCGTGTGTGCCTAATGAAGTTAGGCACCGAAATCAGGCACCGAAATTTTCGTTCTTATTCGGTCTGGTTACTACCGTTTACGTCGGAACCGGTTCCCTATTGGCACCGAGTTTCGGTACCCAACCCTACTCCCCGCGCAGGTTCGAATCCTGCCGACTACGTTTGACAGCATGCGCCTGCTTTAGGTTGAAACCTTGCTAAAACTTTAGGAAAAGAAAAAAGTCACTGTGACAATATCACCCTTGAAAAGAGTTATGTTGGCAAGGAATAGTTTTGTCTGCAAGCTAAAGATGACAAGGGCCCTTTTGTACCCAGCCACACATCGGGGAGACCGGTAGCTCGCCGTGATCGTATAGTGGTTAGTACTCTGCGTTGTGGCCGCAGCAACCCTGGTTCGAATCCGGGTCACGGCAAGTTTTTCTGGGTGCCTTTGAAATTGAGCTCCACGTTACCACCTCTCCTCACCCTGTCCGTCAGACCACTTTTTTTGTTGTTGTACGGTGCGTCCTTGACGTGCTCTGGATGTTTGAGTGAATTGCCACTGGGACCTTCTTTGAGAGCACGAGCTCTCAGGTTTGAACCCTCAGAGAAAAGACTGAAAACCAAACGCTCCCATTTAGTTTGGAAGAATCTTGCTTCAGAGAGAATATGGTGCTGGTATACTTTCTAATCGCTAGGTGTCAGTACACTCGCTGGCTGTTACCTAAAGTGCAGTGGACTTGCTATTTGCTCCAAACAACTGC
>NW_026607226.1:195000-197500 GCF_029890125.1 Rhinichthys klamathensis goyatoka | reverse complement strand
GCTTTGGCCGAGTGGTTAAGGCGATGGACTAGAAATCCATTGGGCTCTCCCCGCGCAGGTTTGAATCCTGCCGACTACGTTTGACAGCATGCGCCTGCTTTAGGTTGAAACCTTGCTAAAACTTTAGGAAAAGAAAAAAAGTCACTGTGACAATATTACCCTTGAAAAGAGTTATGTTGGCAAGGAATAGTTTTGTCTGCAAGCTAAAGATGACAAGGGCCCTTTTGTACTCAGCCACACGTCGGGGAGACCGGTAGCTCGCCGTGATCGTATAGTGGTTAGTACTCTGCGTTGTGGCCGCAGCAACCCCGGTTCGAATCCGGGTCACGGCAAGTTTTTCTGGGTGCCTTTGAAATTGAGCTCCACGTTACCTCCTCACCCCGTCCGTCAGACCACTTTTTTTGTTGTTGCACGGTGCGTCCTTGACGTGCTCTGGATGTTTGAGTGAATTGCCACTGGGACCTTCTTTGAGAGCACGAGCTCTCAGGTTTGAACCCTCAGAGAAAAGACTGAAAACCAAACGCTCCCATTTAGTTTGGAAGAATCTTGCTTCAGAGAGAATATGGTGCTGGTATACTTTCTAATCGCTAGGTGTCAGTACACTCGCTGGCTGTTACCTAGAGTGCAGTGGACTTGCTATTTGCTCCAAACAACTGCGCCTTTGAAGCAAGTTTACAATAATGAAAAGAGCGCGGCAAGTCCACAGCATTAAAGCATGTAAAGATGCTTTCCAGACAAGAAGCAGTGAGATGTTGTTCTTTTTCCTAGCATTATCGTCGGTTGATTATTATTAGCCGTCTAATAGGCTGCATTCCCACTAATGCGCAAGTATATTTTGACATAGCAGACGTTTGGACGGCCGTTCTTAATCGTCGAAGAATTAAATGCGATGCATGGGAGAATTTTTTTTTTCTTTCAGCCGATACGATTCATTTTGATGTGGGTTCCCACGCAACACGCACGCATCTCGGGCAAGAGCCCGGATAGCTCAGTCGGTAGAGCATCAGAATTTTAATCTGAGGGTCCAGGGTTCAAGTCAATGTTCCGGCGATCGAGCCTCGTTTTTTTGAGGAGCGCTACGTTTTGCTGTTGAGTTCGTGCACTGCACCTGCACTGGCCTCGGGCAGCGACGCTGCAAGGCACCAAGCGAAATGACATGCCCCCTTAACCCAGCTTGTAGTCGTGGCCGAGTGGTTAAGGCGATGGACTAGAAATCTATTGGGGTCTCCCCGCGCAGGTTTGAATCCTGCCGACTACGTTTGACAGCATGCGCCTGCTTTAGGTTGAAACCTTGCTAAAACTTTAGGAAAAGAAAAAAGTCACTGTGACAATATCACCCTTGAAAAGAGTTATGTTGGCAAGGAATAGTTATGTTGGCAAGGAATAGTTTTGTCTGCAAGCTAAAGATGACAAGGGCCCTTTTGTACCCAGCCACACATCGGGGAGACCGGTAGCTCGCCGTGATCGTATAGTGGTTAGTACTCTGCGTTGTGGCCGCAGCAACCCCGGTTCGAATCCGGGTCACGGCAAGTTTTTCTGGGTGCCTTTGAAATTGAGCTCCACGTTACCACCTCTCCTCACCCTGTCCGTCAGACCACTTTTTTTGTTGTTGTACGGTGCGTCCTTGACGTGCTCTGGATGTTTGAGTGAATTGCCACTGGGACCTTCTTTGAGAGCACGAGCTCTCAGGTTTGAACCCTCAGAGAAAAGACTGAAAACCAAACGCTCCCATTTAGTTTGGAAGAATCTTGCTTCAGAGAGAATATGGTGCTGGTATACTTTCTAATCGCTAGGTGTCAGTACACTCGCTGGCTGTTACCTAAAGTGCAGTGGACTTGCTATTTGCTCCAAACAACTGCGCCTTTGAAGCAAGTTTACAATAACGAAAAGAGCGCGGCAAGTCCACAGCATTAAAGCATGTAAAGATGCTTTCCAGACAAGAAGCAGTGAGATGTTGTTCTTTTTCCTAGCATTATCGTCGGTTGATTATTATTATCCGTCTAATAGGCTGCATTCCCACTAATGCGCAAGTATATTTTGACATAGCAGACGTTTGGACGGCCGTTCTTAATCGTCGAAGAATTGAATGCGATGCATGGGAGAATCTTTTTTTTTTCTTTCAGCCGATACGATTCATTTTGATGTGGGTTCCCACGCAACACGCACACATCTCGGGCAAGAGCCCGGATAGCTCAGTCGGTAGAGCATCAGACTTTTAATCTGAGGGTCCAGGGTTCAAGTCCCTGTTCGGGCGATCGAGCCTTTTTTTTTTAGGAGCGCTACGTTTTGCTGTTGAGTTCGTGGAATGCACCTGCACTGGCCTCGGGCAGCAACGCTGCAAGGCACCAAGCGAAATGACAAGCCCCCTTCAGCCAGCTTGTAGTCGTGGCCGAGTGGTTAAGGCGATGGACTAGAAATCCATTGGGCTCTCCCCGCGCAGGTTTGAATCCTGCCGACTACGTTTGACAGCATGCGCCTGCTTTAGGTTGAAACCTTGCTA
>NW_026607226.1:0-175000 GCF_029890125.1 Rhinichthys klamathensis goyatoka | reverse complement strand
ACCTCCTATCGCTCACAGCCAATCAATAATATTTGTGAGTTATTTTTGGAAAAGCCGCGTGAAGTCTTCATTTGAATTTAGCGACTTGGGAATTTAATCCACCGAGGTAAGATTCCTCTATTTAATTAACTAGCTTTAATTCATATGTTTTTTTTTTTTAAATAAACTTTTACATTGTTTTAGGTAAGACGTTGACGGTGACACCGAGGTAAGATTTCTCTATTTAATTAACGTTAACTATCTTTAATTAATAGTTTTTTCTTAAATAAACTGTTACATTGTGTTTGGTAAGACGTCAACGTTGTTGCTTTGTTTAGTCTGCTAACGTTAACTAACTTAGCTAAGAATGAATGAATGAATGAATGGAGTAACGTTAAGTTAGCTGAAACGTATTTTCGACAGAGAGAAACGACAGTTATAATTGGTATAACATTGGTATAACACCCACAATGATTTAATTTGAATGAATGAATGAATGAGTTTTGTGTTGTATTCAGGTGTTGCACCTGTTATAACAGGAGACCTTGTGTTTACCAACTGATAATAATCATAATATGATTGTACTAAATTACTTTTATATCTGCTACTACTATGTATTAATATAGTATACACTGAGGTACTTGTGTATTAATAAATTATACACTGAGGTAACGTTACTATGTATTTAATATATAATACACTGGTACTATGTATTAATAAATAATACACTGAGGTACTATAGTAGTGAGTTAAAACTACTCACGAATAGTTACAAATTTAAAGTGAATAGTTACAATTTTATTTACTCTAGTAATGGAAGATGGCATCCAAATACAAAAAGCACAGGGCTATGAGTGAAGAGGAGTGGATGTCACGCCTGCGAAGGTTTGCTGTTGTAGGGGTCTGGCCTTCTGAGGCAGGAAACAGGCCGGCACCCCGCCAGAAAAAGTGGCATGACCTGTATCAGTTGCACTTCCGACTCTTCTGCCATGTCCAGCACTGTCACAAGTGCCATGACAAGGAGGACACCATCGCCTGCCTGCAGTCCCAGGATGTTCATTCAGACTGTCTCTCCTCTGTCTCTTCCTCCCTCTCCTGTGTCCACAATAACATCTTCGATACCATCGGTAGCTGCTAGAGCTGTGAGAAACTCTTAAATTAAGTGGTTTTCTTCACAATGACACTTAACTTCAAATAATCATCTTTCATTATTTGCCTTTTTTATTTATAAAGGAAGTGTCCGCTGCTGCCGCCTCCTCCTCTGGTACCTCCTCTGCTCCTCTTGCCACTGCACCCTCTGGTCCATCACCTGCCACCACCAGTTCAGCCGTCATTCCAACTCCCACCTCTCTCCAGGCCACTGATGGACCTGCTGGACCTTCAGGGCCTGCATCTGTTGCACTTGAGCAACGACTGGTAATTATGCCTGTCACATTTTATTTTTATCATACCGTGTACTGATCATTTAGTAGACTTTTATTGTATTGCAATATTTATTATTATTGTTGTGTAATAATAATAATCATTATTATAATAATAATTAGAAAATGTATTTGTAAATCACTTTTAAAAAACGTTTTCAAATCACAAAAAATACACAATGCAATCATGAAATAGACAGAGATTTAAGACAATGAATAGAAATCTGAAGAATACATAAATGGATAAAAGCATAATGCTCTAATTAAAATCCATTTTTATAATAATGTGTTTTAAAAAGAGTATTCAATTTTCCAGATTGTGCATGCTTGTACCGGCTCTGCTGCTGCTAGTCCCTCCTCTTCACTGCCATCACCCGTCACCCCTGCAGCCCCACAACAACTGGCAAGTCTTTTGTAACATGTTGTATCAGTGGTGTTATTGTCTTGCTTATAATTGAATTATTTTGATATTTGTTTAATTATTTTTTATTTTATTTATTATTATTACATTTAACAGGTTTCAAATGAGGACACCACTGCACCCTCTGTCCCCACCAGCCTAGCCTCTGCTCCTCCTTACTTCCCCATCGTCCCAGCCTCTCTTCCCACTGCTACAACTACAAGTCCCTCTGGGACACCTGCCATGACTCCAGCAGCACCACAGCAAAAGCTGGTAGGTCTTTTGTGACATGTTAACAGTGTGAAAGATGTGCTATTTTTCTGCCTGTGATATTGTTGTTATTTTTATTTTTATATATTCATATATTTACCAGGCTGTGGATGAGCGCAGTATCCCAGGGATGGACAGAGTGGACAGCCTGGCAGAGTACTTGGTGGGACTGAGGAATGAAACTGGACAAACACTTAACTCCCAGCAGGCCAGTACCATCATAGCTCTGTGGCAGAACCTTCTACCGTATGACCAGCAGCGTGTAGCGTACCCTCCACGGTACAAGTCGCGCCTGACAACAGGACGCTTCAGGTGCTCTAAAAAGAAACCTGAATTTACGCCAGGTGTGGAGAGCATGGCACGTTGCGTCCTAGGATCGACAGGATCCCCTGCCCAGTGGCCAGACTGTTGTCGTCTGGTAGAGTGCATTTTTGTAAAACTCTGTGACATCTTTAAATGTCCAAAAAAAACAGGGTACATATGCACTGACTAGATGGACTCTAATTCTCAGAGACTATAGCAAGATCAGACAGCAAGTCCTGGGTAATGGTGCAGTCATGCAGAGCTCTACTCTGCAGTTGTTTGATGTTAATCAAACAACTCTAATTCAATGGCACAACAAGCGACTGAAGAGGCAGGAATGTAGTATTCTGCTGCAAGGGGTCAACTTGCCTGCCTCCATTCCTGTTGCTCCCGTACCTCTCCCACCAGTACAGGTACGCCCCACTGCTGCACCACCACAGCCTGCCCCTCAACATCAGTACCACTTGCCTCAAAGTACAGCAGGACAACTCTATTCAGTTCAATTTTAATCCCACATAACACACTGTATATTACAGTTTTTTGTGTGAGCCTTGTAAGGAGTGTTGATTTTGTTTTTTGTATATTTTTTACCAGTTGATCAGAATCTTCTACCTTTATTGCTTGCTTTATTTATTTATTTAATATTTGTATTTTATATTTAATTATTCAATTCATTTGTATATGTGCCATGCTTACTGTGTGTGTGAGAGAGAAAGAGATAATTAAGATGTATATTTTGTAATACATTTTTTATATATTTAAACAGCAAGGCCTTTATTTATTGCCAACATTCACTCAGAGAAGACAATTACATTGTTGCAGTACTTTCAATTCCAATTTCTTTCATGTTTAAATTTGATTGTATTAATGAATTGGGTATTTTTTCTAAAGCAAATATGTAAAATACATACATACAAACAACACATATGAATATAGTTATAACTTTTTATACATTTAAGTCGAAACATATGGTAATATTTCAGTTAGGGTTTTTGGTTAGAGATATTTCTATCTTTGTGTGTTTACTGCAATTATAATTTATCATCAGACATTTTTATCGTGTATATATATATATATATATCTTTTTAATTTTTTTTATTATAAAAGTGTCTCTTTCATTAATCATTTTGTGAGCCTGAGTCAAAACATTATTATAATAATTACTATTATTATTATTATTATAGGCCTATATATTATTATTATTATAGACCTATATATCTAATGTTTATAGTACATTTCAAGGAACTCCATATTCATATGGGTAATAAATAAATATAAACATGTATCCATACAATGAGAAAAACAGTAATAAAATAAACATATGAACACATTTGAAATTCCAGTGAAATATCACTATAATATAGAAAAGAGTAATTTAAAAAAAGATAATAAAGATTTCTTATATTCAATGGTGAACTAATAAAATAAATAATACATTTCAAGAAACCACATATTCATATAATAAATACATTTTAACAATTATCCATTCATGTAAAAAAATACGTTTTTATAAAATAAGTGTTAAGGCATAAAAGCACATTACATTTATACATATGTGTTCATTCATTAAGAAAAGATATTGGGTGATTTCAACCTTGTCCGAGGTGGGACTCGAACCGACGTCGTACACGTCAGTGATTTGCCCATGAAATATATAAAAAGGCAATTTTCTATCAAATATGAATACCAATCTACCAAAAAATCACACAGAAGTGTGAAAGGTGGGTTTATCTTTTCCCTTTCCTTTCCTTTTCCTTTTTTTTTCCTTCTCTTTTCTCTCTTTTTCCTTCTTCCTCTTCTTCCCCTTCTTCCCCTTCTTTTTCCTTCTCCCCTTCCTCAAACAAACTATTGTTCCCCAGCTTTAGCGGAGTCGGTAGAGCATCAGACTTTTAATCTGAGGGTCCAGGGTTCAAGTCCCTGTTCGGGCGATCGAGCCTTTTTTTTTGAGGAGCGCTACGTTTTGCTGTTGAGTTCGTGCACTGCACCTGCACTGGCCTCGGGCAGCAACGCTGCAAGGCACCAAGCGAAATGACAAGCCCCCTTCAGCCAGCTTGTAGTTGTGGCCGAGTGGTTAAGGCAATGGACTAGAAATCCATTGGGGTCTCCCCGCGCAGGTTTGAATCCTGCCGACTACGTTTGACAGCATGCGCCTGCTTTAGGTTGAAACCTTGCTAAAACTTTAGGAAAAGAAAAAAGTCACTGTGACAATATTACCCTTGAAAAGAGTTATGTTGGCAAGGAATAGTTTTGTCTGCAAGCTAAAGATGACAAGGTCCCTTTTGTACTCAGCCACACGTCGGGGAGACCGGTAGCTCGCCGTGATCGTATAGTGGTTAGTACTCTGCGTTGTGGCCGCAGCAACCCCGGTTTGAATCCGGGTCACGGCAAGTTTTTCTGGGTGCCTTTGAAATTGAGCTCCACGTTACCACCTCTCCTCACCCCGTCCGTCAGACCACTTTTTTTGTTGTTGCACGGTGCGTCCTTGACGTGCTCTGGATGTTTGAGTGAATTGCCACTGGGACCTTCTTTGAGAGCACGAGCTCTCAGGTTTGAACCCTCAGAGAAAAGACTGAAAACCAAACGCTCCCATTTAGTTTGGAAGAATCTTGCTTCAGAGAGAATATGGTGCTGGTATACTTTCTAATCGCTAGGTGTCAGTACACTCGCTGACTGTTACCTAGAGTGCAGTGGACTTGCTATTTGCTCCAAACAACTGCGCTTTTGAAGCAAGTTTACAATAACGAAAAGAGCGTGGCAAGTCCACAGCATTAAAGCATGTAAAGATGCTTTCCAGACAAGAAGCAGTGAGATGTTGTTCTTTTTCCTAGCATTATCGTCGGTTGATTATTATTATCCGTCTAATAGGCTGCATTCCCACTAATGCGTAAGTATATTTTGACATAGCAGACGTTTGGACATCCGTTCTTAGTCGTCGAAGAATTGAATGCGATGCATGGGAGAATCTTTTTTTTTTCTTTCAGCCGATACGATTCATTTTGATGTGGGTTCCCACGCAAAACGCACGCATCTCGGACAAGAGCCCGGATAGCTCAGTTGGTAGAGTATCAGACTTTTAATCTGAGGGTCCAGGGTTCAAGTCCCTGTTCGGGTGATCGAGCCATTTTTTTTTTGAGGAGCGCTACGTTTTGCAGTGGAGTTCGTGCACTGCACCTGCACTGGCCGCGGGCAGCAACGCTGCAAGGCCCAAGCGAAATGACAAGCCCCCTTCAGCCAGCTTGTAGTCGTGGCCGAGTGGTTAAGGCGATGGACTAGAAATCCATTGGGGTCTCCCCGCGCAGGTTTGAATCCTGCCGACTTCGTTTGACAGCATGCCCCTGCTTTAGGTTGAAACCTTGCTAAAACTTTAGGAAAAGAAAAAAAGTCACTGTGACAATATTACCCTTGAAAAGAGTTATGTTGGCAAGGAATAGTTTTGTCTGCAAGCTAAAGATGACAAGGGCCCTTTTGTACTCAGCCACACGTCGGGGAGACCGGTAGCTCGCCGTGATCGTATAGTGGTGAGTACTCTGCGTTGTGGCCGCAGCAACCCCGGTTCGAATCCGGGTCACGGCAAGTTTTTCTGGGTGCCTTTGAAATTGAGCTCCACGTTACCTCCTCACCCCGTCCGTCAGACCACTTTTTTTGTTGTTGCACGGTGCGTCCTTGACGTGCTCTGGATGTTTGAGTGAATTGCCACTGGGACCTTCTTTGAGAGCAAGAGCTCTCAGGTTTGAACCCTCAGAGAAAAGACTGAAAACCAAACGCTCCCATTTAGTTTGGAAGAATCTTGCTTCAGAGAGAATATGGTGCTGGTATACTTTCTAATCGCTAGGTGTCAGTACACTCGCTGGCTGTTACCTAGAGTGCAGTGGACTTGCTATTTGCTCCAAACAACTGCGCCTTTGAAGCAAGTTTACAATAACAAAAAGAGCGCGGCAAGTCCACAGCATTAAAGCATGTAAAGATGCTTTCCAGACAAGAAGCAGTGAGATGTTGTTCTTTTTCCTAGCATTATCGTCGGTTGATTATTATTATCCGTCTAATAGGCTGCATTCCCACTAATGCGCATTATATTTTGACATAGCAGACGTTTGGACGGCCGTTCTTAATCTTCGAAGAATTGAATGCGATGCATGGGAGAATCTTTTTTTTTTTCTTTCAGCCGATACGATTCATTTTGATGTGGGTTCCCACGCAACACGCACGCATCTCGGGCAAGAGCCCGGATAGCTCAGTCGGTAGAGCATAAGACTTTTAATCTGAGGGTCCAGGGTTCAAGTCCCTGTTTGGGCGATCAAGCCTTTTTTTTTTGAGGAGCGCTACGTTTTGCTGTTGAGTTCGTGCACTGCACCTGCACTGGCCTCGGGCAGCAACGCTGCAAGGCACCAAGCGAAATGACAAGCCCCCTTCAGCCAGCTTGTAGTCGTGGCCGAGTGGTTAAGGCGATGAACTAGAAATCCATTGGGGTCTCCCCGCGCAGGTTTGAATCCTGCCGACTACGTTTGACAGCATGCGCCTGCTTTAGGTTGAAACCTTGCTAAAACTTTAGGAAAAGAAAAAAGTCACTGTGACAATATTACCCTTGAAAAGAGTTATGTTGGCAAGGAATAGTTTTGTCTGCAAGCTAAAGATGACAAGGGCCCTTTTGTACTCAGCCACACGTCGGGGAGACCGGTAGCTCGCCGTGATCGTATAGTGGTTAGTACTCTGCGTTGTGGCCGCAGCAACCCCGGTTCGAATCCGGGTCACGGCAAGTTTTTCTGGGTGCCTTTGAAATTGAGCTCCACGTTACCACCTCTCCTCACCCCGTCCGTCAGACCACTTTTTTTGTTGTTGCACGGTGCGTCCTTGACGTGCTCTGGATGTTTGAGTGAATTGCCACTGGGACCTTCTTTGAGAGCACGAGCTCTCAGGTTTGAACCCTCAGAGAAAAGACTGAAAACCAAACGCTCCCATTTAGTTTGGAAGAATCTTGCTTCAGAGAGAATATGGTGCTGGTATACTTTCTAATCGCTAGGTGTCAGTACACTCGCTGGCTGTTACCTAGAGTGCAGTGGACTTGCTATTTGCTCCAAACAACTGCACCTTTGAAGCAAGTTTACAATAACGAAAAGAGCGCGGCAAGTCCACAGCATTAAAGCATGTAAAGATGCTTTCCAGACAAGAAGCAGTGAGATGTTGTTCTTTTTCCTAGCATTATCGTCGGTTGATTATTATTATCCGTCTAATAGGCTGTATTCCCACTAATGCGCAAGTATATTTTGACATAGCAGACGTTTGGACGGCCGTTCTTAATCGTCGAAGAATTGAATGCGATGCATGGGAGAATCTTTTTTTTTTCTTTCAGCCGATACGATTCATTTTGATGTGGGTTCCCACGCAACACGCACGCATCTCGGGCAAGAGCCCGGATGACGGTACCTGACAGCCGTGCGTCTGTTTCACACAGCCAATCAAGAGCGAGCAACTCCATTTTGTTGAGCGAATGGCGTTCTCGGACTTCATCTTTGTCAGAGTTCCTCGGCCAATCACGCATCGTATCTTCATCTTTGCTTGGCGAATGGCGTTATCGGGATTCATCTTTCTCGACCTATCACGCTTCGGATCTCCATCTTTGCTGAGCGAATGGCGTTCTCTGGCTTCATCTTTGAGAGGATTCTTTGGCCAATCATGCGTCGGATCTTCATCTTTCAGGCGCCGTGGAGAGACGTCTTCTTTTTATATTCTCAGGTGTACCCGCGCCGAAGTACTGCAGCCGTTCATACATCGAATGTCAACAAGTAAGATAAACTACATTAACAACAATATACTAATACAATATACTAATACATATTTCATTTTTTATTCTCGTATTTTATTTTATGTGATCCATTAAGGTGTTTATTGTTATGATCTATCGCGATCTTGATCTGCTGGCAACCTGCAGCATTTCTTACGTTAATGTTTTGATGAACTATGTTACATTAACATCAGCTACATATTTCATATAACTTTTTCTCGTATGTTATGCTGCATTAAGGGACTTTTTTAATGTTATGATCTATAGGTTCAGCACTTTTCATATTACACAATTTTTTGATAAACTACATTCTACTACATTAACAACAACATATTTTAATTTGCATTTTAAAATGTAATTTATGATGCATAAAGTTCTTTAGTGTCATTATCAATCTTGATGTAGTATATTGCAGCACTTCTCATGTTATTGTCTCCAATGATGAACTACATAAACAACAATAATACATTCGGGGATTTTTAGCTTTCAGTGTCCTTTAAGGTGTGTTTAAAAATGTCATTATCAATCATGATTCTGGTGTGTTATTGTTTAGTGTTTAATTATAGTAGTACTGTATCAAATACAGTAATAAGTAGTCAAGTGTTAGTAATACGTAAATGTAATTTATGTTTTAGCTAAAAAGACTAAACATGTTTCAAATGTTACAGAGATGTCTAAAAAGTCACACAAGGCCATGGGGGACGATGAGTGGATGTCCCGTCTGCGGCGGTTTGCCAGCACAGGGGTTTGGCCCTCGGAAGCTGGCAACAGACCTGCCCCTCGCCAGAAGAAATGGTTTGACCTCTTTCAGAGGGTATGTACTGACAAAAGTTAATGAAAGAAACATGCTAAAACTGATTTAACATAACTTAGAGGTCTTTATTTGTACAGATAGATAAATGTCCAATGCAGGTCCCTCGCCAGGCAACACTTTTTGGTGGACCACAGAAATGTCTTTGTGGATTCCATCAGGCTAAGGTATGCATTTCAGACTTTCAGGTTATCATCTCTTACATCTTACTTCACTGTAGGACCACACGATCATATTTGTGACTCAAATGCCTTCAAAGTTCACTTCTGTGAGATGCAGCAATAGTCTTTGAAATGTAGCTTTTTATTTATAAAGTTTGATAAAGTGATACTGCTGTTTACACCTTTTACCGTGGATAACAATGTTGGCTATATCTAGTCCCATAGCTCCTCCAGCAATTAAATAGGAAGAGATACTTTTTTTTAAATCAGAGATAACTTTTGAAAGGCTTTGGTTTTTGCTCATTTATTCAAAAAAATATTTTGTATAAAGCTGTTAAATCTTACCTCAAACAAAGTTGATGTGTCAGCAGTCCATTAACATTACCTATATCAATAATATTTATGTTATGTTATTTATATATATATATATATTTTTTTTTTGCAGCTTAGAATTAGACAGTCAATTACAATTTCAGCTCTAATTTGCAGTTAGGCTAGATTAATTAGTGTATAATTGTAAATAAATAAAATATATATAATCTGAAAATTATTAATTTGTGCCCACTGTGTCTATTTCTCCAAATATCAAAATAGACTTATCCACAGATTACGAAGCACAGGTTTTATTCAGGTTTTATACACAGCTTCTCCTTGCTGCTCTCAGACTCTTGCTGGTGTACAGAGATGGATTGTCCTGATTAAATGTATAAATGTCTGTGAATGTTAGATTTTGGCATGCCTTTGCTTAATTAGATCTGTAAAATGTACCATGAATGATAAATGAATAAAACCTGTTTTCCTCATTCTTAATTGTTCTTTTACCAGGCCACAAGTGCTCCGCCTGCATCCACTCCTACCGCTGTCCCAACCTCTACCTCTACCTCAGCCCCGACCTTTACACGGCCTACACTTAACTTATCAATGGTAACACATTATTTTAATATGTGAGTAGATTACCTCCTCCACAAGCAATGATCTCCGGATTTTCCCAATGCCTTTTACTGGTAGGCTGGAAGATTATTTGTGTATTCTTCAATAGGGAATTCATATCTTCAAATTTCCAATGCATGTATGATATTACTTGAATGTCAATCTGTTCAATAATCTCCCTCTTTTAGTTTACAAAGCCACGATTTGGAGGATCCATTAGTTCAGCAGCCAAACCCAACCTAAATGTTCAAAGGCGGATTCAGGTAATTTAAAAAGACCTTAATATGTTTCATCACCATCATTATTATGTTTGTTGATAATGTACAATATGTATCTTTACAGCCTGGTAGTCCAAGTCCGCCTCCTTCAACGATTCAACCGGCAGCCAGTGCTTCTCCTGTTGCCAGACCTCCTTTTGCAGCCAGACCTCCTTTTGCAGCCAGACCTCCTTTTGCAGCCAGACCTCCTTCAACCAGTCCGTCTCCTGCAGCCAGACCTCCTTTTGCAGCCAGACCTCCTTTTGCAGCCAGACCTCCTTCTGCAGTCAGACCTCCTTCAACCAGTCCGTCTCCTGCAGCCAGACCTCCTTCTGCAGTCAGACCTCCTTCAACCAGTCCGTCTCCTGCAGCCAGACCTCCTTCAACCAGTCCGTCTCCTGCAGCCAGACCTCCTTATGCAGCCAGACCTCCTTCTGCAGCCAGACCTCCTTCAACCAGTCCGTCTCCTGAAGCCAGATCTCCTTCAACCAGTCCGTCCCCTGAAGCTAGACCTCCTTCTGCAGCTAGTCCGACTCTTACATCCTTGGTGAGTGCCCATCATTTTTTGTGGCATCTCTTATTTCCTGTGTGTGAAGTACATGTACATGTGGCTTATTCTAAAAATTGGGGGGTACATTACAAAAATTGCTGTTGGTTTCAGTTTATATATTTGTCTTAACATATCTGCAAGTTACCAAGCATAATCATTAAACACCATCTTGATATTACAAGGAATTTTTCCCTGGTGAATTTGTCAACCGTTACATACAAATTGAATGTTAAACTTCAAGTAAAACATGTATCCGAGTTTTAATTTTTTCCATTCAGCCGTGTATACAGTGATTTAAAAAAAAAAAATTGGAGAACCAGTTTTTTTGCAGATATCCATGTGATATTCACAGCACAGTCACTAAGGACAGGAACTTATTTTTTTTATAATAAATATACCTTAAAGATAATTTTGTTAGAAAAAAATATAGGCTAATTATCATAAATGGACATGAAATGTCTTCTAATGCCCCCTTGTAGAATTACTTGAGAGAAACAATGTTTTAATATTAAATCTCTAATCTTTCATTGCTTTTGAATTAGGAGGAGCATGTTGCCCCGTCTATGCCCGGACCTGCTCCTGCATCCGAGCCAGATCAATTTTGGCTGCCCACTAAAATGAGGCAGACAATCCCCTCACAGGATCAGAGGTGGATTGCTTCTGCGATCTTTCACTCTGGCAGACTTCGGACAGACTTGAAGCTCTGGTATGAGCCACCCGTCCCTTCCCTCATCTACCACCAGGCTCCATCTCCAGATCGCTTTTTTAATCACAGGCTTCTGGTATGGATGCCCTACCACTTGTGGAAGTTCAGACTGTTCTGTCCTGCATGTGGGAAGCAACTGACTGGCTATGGCCTCCACAAGAGAGCACGGAAGGTCCTGGACATCGACAGGTACTACCTTATGGTAACAGAGACTCTCAGGTGTACTGTGTGTTGCCTGAATTACCTGTCTACTAGTCAGACTGTCCTGGACCAGCTCGACGTGCCCCATAGAAGACTGTTCCGTCTGATTTTGACACAGAAGTGAGTTACAATCTACACGCCTTGTACAGAATTTTGTAATGTGTTTATAATAAAGACATTCATATTTCAAAATTAATCATTTATTTTCTGAAGCAGAAATGTGTAATATAAAGTAAATGCAAAATATAAGTCTTTTTTATTTTGCATAAAATAAACTACATAAGCAAATCTTCTCTTTTACACAAAGGTATGCTTGTGACATTCGTGTCATACGCATGCTGAGGGAACGGACGCTGGGCAACAGTCCCACAAGACTTGTCAAACAGCTGAGGGAGAACCATGGGGAGGAGTGGCTTGACCGCTTGGCGCACTATATGGAGGAGTGTGCTGGATTTATCAACCGCCCCAGCCTCTTACCTGTCATGTGCCAAAAGCCTCCAGAGCCCATTGATGTCCCTACTAGCAAGTGGCTGCTGTCAGTTTATGGGAGGGACATTATCAGTCGCATAGACCACATCAAGGCAAGCATAACCTCCACGTTTGGGACCATTTTGAAAATGGACTCAACAAAACAGGTAATTGTTTGACATTATTACTGTGTGTTTTATTACTGTATTACATGTTTTAACTGTTGTGAAGTTTGAAAATGATTTGTGTTATGCTTTATTAATATTTTTAATTTGGTTGATTTTAGATCACAAAGAAGTTGGCAGGCACAGCCAGGGGAACAGCACAGTGGGTGACTTCTGTTGGCAATGAGACAGGACAAATTCTTATTAGTGTCTTGACTGCTCAGGAAGGTCCAGCACTGGACACCATGGTCTCCGGACTGATAAACAGGTACAGCCAGGCGGCCGTGGCTCCACCACTGCTGCTGTACGTGGACTGTGGCTGCTGCATAGAGAAGGGGCAGAGCAAGCTACAGGCCAGATTTGGAGGATGGCCTGACCTCAATATCAGGCTGGACATCTGGCACTTCATGCGTCGACTGGCAGTGGGGTGCACCACTGATGCTCATCCTCTCTACCCAGTCTTCATGTCACGTCTCTCTGCGTGCATTTTTGAATGGGACCCAGATGATGTGGCTTTGTTGCGGCGGGCAAAGAGAGAGCAACTGCAGGAGGAAGGTGTGCCTGTCATCACAGATACCCTTGTGGACCGACGCATCACCAAAAAAGAGCTGGCGCTCTATTGCCGTCGGAGGACTCGTGGGGTGGAGTCCACAACCCGCTACCTTGACAGGCTTCTGCAGGAACTGAAGGGGGATAAGGGGAGAGATATGATGGGGGTTCCTTTGCTGGACACAGTGAGGATAGAGCACATCTGGCGTTTTCAGATGAGGCATGTTAAGTGCATCCAGGATCCACCAGGTGTGTTTCTCTACACTGTGACGGGCACCACCACCACCAAGGGAGAATTAGTTCTCACGAAGTACAGATGTGCTAGGGGCTCAACCTCCCTTGAGTCTTTCCACTGCCACTTAAACAGGTTCATTCCAGGTTTGTGGCAGGTTGTGTTTGCAGTAAAGTACATTTTCAACACAATAGAACATGTAATATCACTTTATATTTTCTGAAGGAACTCATTATCCCAGTTTCATAATTTTCATTGTTCACTTCTTTACAGGAACCAGTGCTAACACACTGAATTTTCAGTTGTATCTCCTGGAAGGCCTGAACAGGTGGAACCAAGACCGGGCAGTAGCATCAATTTCCACAAAATCCTCCCCTCTTCTCACCTACGCAGGGCAGGTGGTGCAAAGCATCAACACCAACAGTCTAAATGTTTTTGGAGAGAAGCTTGTGCCCACCTTCCAACCTCCTGCACAGTACACCGGTAAGACTCTCACAGTACATTTTACAGCACATGGTTCTTTGCTAATGATAGGGCTATATGTTTAACACACTGCATTTTGTTTTTTAGGGGAGCTAATTGGAGTGGACTATTTACTTAGTCAGACAGGGCAGCCACTTCAGTCAATGGATGCTGACAATGAGCAGACAGACCAGCTGCTGGAGGAAGTAAATGTAGATGAGCAGGATGAAGGGTTTGAGGAGGACATCAATGAGGACCCTACACTGAGTTTCCTCGAAGATGAAGCTAACTATAACCCACCTACAATTCAGCCTGTTCATCCCTCATCCCAGTCTGCTGCTGCCTCATCCCAGTCTGCTGCTCCTTCATCTCAGACTGCTGCTGCCTCATCCCTGTCTGCTGCTCCTTCATCCCAGTCTGCTGCTGCCTCATCCCAGTCTGCCTTCTCCCAGTCTGCTGCTCCTTCATCCCTGTTTGCTGCTGCCTCATCCCAGTCTGCCTTCTCCCAGTCTGCTGCTCCCTCATCCCTGTTTGCTGCTGCCTCATCCCAGTCTGCCTTCTCCCAGTCTGCTGCTCCTTCATCCCAGTCTGCTGCTTCCTCATCACTGTCGGCTGCTGCCTCATCCCAGTCTGCCTTCTCCCAGTCTGCTGCTCCCTCATCCCTGTTTGATGCTGCCTCATCCCAGTCTGCCTTCTCCCAGTCTGCTGCTCCTTCATCCCAGTCTGCTGCTGCCTCATCACTGTCGGCTGCTGCCTCATCCCAGTCTGCCTTCTCCCAGTCTGCTGCTCCCTCATCCCTGTCGGCTGCTGCCTCATCCCAGTATGCCTTCTCCCAGTCTGCTGCTCCCTCATCCCTGTCGGCTGCTGCCTCATCCCAGTATGCCTTCTCCCAGTCTGCTGCTCCCTCATCCCTGTCGGCTGCTGCCTCATCCCAGTATGCCTTCTCCCAGTCTGCTGCTCCCTCATCCCTGTCGGCTGCTGCCTCATCCCAGTATGCCTTCTCCCAGTCTGCTGCTCCCTCATCCCTGTCGGCTGCTGCCTCATCCCAGTATGCCTTCTCCCAGCCAGCTGCTGCCGTCTTCTCCTCTCAGCCAACTACATCCATAGTCCAGTATGCACCAGGTTCCCCCACTCAGGTGCCTGAAGAGCTTTTGGTATGTAAATTTCACAATAGGAACTTGCCACGAGCAAATTAATTTGTTATTCAACAAACTGATTAATATTACCATTAAGATGTAATTTCACTAATCTCTTTATTTCTTTACCATTTAAAATGATACTGTTTTAGGCTGTGGATGACCAAAACATTCCAGGAATGGACCGGGTGGACAGACTGGCTGAGTATTTGGTAGAGCTGAGGACAAGCACAGGGTTAACACTGAGCAGGCAGCAGGTATGCAAACATTTTGAATGCATTTTGAACACAGAACACAATGTGACTGTAAAAACAGTGTTACTGAACTATCTGTGCGAAATTACCAGTTTCCTTTTAACTCATCTATGCCTCTATACTTCTGTCCTTCTACAGGTTGATGACATTGTGTGCTTGTGGCAGAGCCTGCTTCAATATGATAAGCAGCGAGTGAAGTTTGCTGCCAGACACCAGGACAGGCTGACAACAGGGAGGTTCAGGTCTCCAAAAAAGAAGGCTGTTTTCACCCCTGGAGTGGACAGCCTGAAACGGAGTGTTTTGGCATCTACAGCTTCACCTGCCCAATGGCCAGACTGCTGTCGTCTCGTGGAGGCCATTTTCATCAGGCTCTGTTGCATCCATCGAAGTCCGAGGAAGAAAGAGAAGGTGACGCTGAGTCGCTGGTCTCTCGTTTTACAAGATTACCGAAAGATCCGGCAGCTGATCCTGTCTAATGGTGCCATCATGCAGGACACTACTCTCCAGCTGGTGGAGGTGAATCAGACCACTCTGGTTCAGTGGCACAACGGCAGGGTTAAGAAGCAAGATCAGAATCTTCTGCTTCAGGGGATCGATCTGCCTGACCCTCTTGGTGTTGCTGCTGAGGCTCTCCCACCTGCCTGTGTCCGTGCTGTTGCTCCTCCCCAGGTCCAGGGAGAGCAACATATTTACAAACTGCCACAAACCACAGCTGGGCAAGCTAGATTAAAAAGGCGCATCACTAGCTATACAACTGAGGCAATCGTACCCAAGCTGACAACCCTGAGGCCAATAATTCCTCGGCCTGTTGGCAACCTTCAACCAGAACCTGTCCTTCCCAGCCCCAGCCCGACTGTCCCTCTTGCCTCCCACACTACCCCTACCTTCACACTGTTTGTTGTCCCCCAAAGCCCTCTTCCTATAGCCCCAGCCACTCCCAGTTTTGTCCTTCCACCTCCTGCCACGGTCAGTCAATCTCAACCCACCGTCCCTCGTCCATACCACAGAAAGGTTGAGGCAAATACCTGCAGGAAGTGTGGGCAGTTTAGGACTGCAGCGACCGGGCACAGCCAGTTTAGAGGGACTATCTACTGCCCTGTCACAGAGACTCTTACAAAAGAACAGTGGCTTGAAAAAGTAAAAAAAAAGAAATAGTTAATAGTTATTTATATATATATATATATATATATATATATATACTCACCACTATGTATATAGTTTTATAAAGTTTCTATCTTTGTGTGTTTATTACTATTATATTTGTTATTTATTATTAGGTTGGGGGTTCGACCCCACTCAGGGACTTTTATTTTAATTATTTGATATGTTTTTATATATATTTTTTAAATACTCGTAGTGTTTCTACTTTTGTGTTTACTACTGTTATTATGTATCTATTATTGTTATTATTATCATTTTTAGGTGGGTGGTTCTTTTTATCATTTTATATATATATACTCTTTATTAATATGTGCATAGTTTAATGTTATATTTTATTGTTAAAAAATAAAAACATTTTATTGTTCATAAAAGAGTTTCTCGTTGTTCAGTAATCATTCAGTGAGCCTGAGTCAAAACATTGTTTTTAATTATTATTATTATTATAGGCCTATATATCTCATATGTATAGCACATTTCAAGGAACTCCATATTCATATGGGTAAATAATAAATAAAAGCATGTATGATACAAACACTTTTTTAATAAAATAAGTGTTAAGGCATGAAAGCATATGCAATGTATAAATATAGATGTTCATACATTAAGAAAAGAATGCTTACATTTTATGCAGTTTCCATTGAAATATCAGTATCAAATCACAAAGAAATTAACCTTGGTGACAAATTATTTATTTTCCTTCACAATCAGCATTCTTTGTAGACTATTGGATGATTTAAACCTTGTCCCAGGTGGGACTCGAACCGGCGTCATTCACGTCAGTGATTTGCCCCGTAAAATACATCAAAAAGAGAACATTTTATTATATGAATACCAATCTACCAAAAATTACAAAGAAGTGTGAAAGGTGGGTTTACTTTTTCCCTTTCCTCTAATTTTTTCTTAAATTTTTCTCATTTTTCCTTCTCTTTTCCCTCTTTTTCCTTTTTCCCCTTCTTTTTCCTTCTCCCCTTCCTCAAATAGACTATTGTTCCCCAGCTTTAGCTCAGTCGGTAGAGCATCAGACTTTTAATCTGAGGGTCCAGGGTTCAAGTCCCTGTTCGGGCGATCGAGCCTTTTTTTTTTGAGGAGCGCTACGTTTTGCTGTTGAGTTCGTGCACTGCACCTGCACTGGCCTCGGGCAGCAACGCTGCAAGGCACCAAGCGAAATGACAAGCCCCCTTCAGCCAGCTTGTAGTCGTGGCTGAGTGGTTAAGGCGATGGACTAGAAATCCATTGGGGTCTCCCCGCGCAGGTTCGAATCCTGCCGACTACGTTTGACAGCATGCGCCTGCTTTAGGTTGAAACCTTGCTAAAACTTTAGGAAAAGAAAAAAGTCACTGTGACAATATTACCCTTGAAAAGAGTTATGTTGGCAAGGAATAGTTTTGTCTGCAAGCTAAAGATGACAAGGGCCCTTTTGTACTCAGCCACACGTCGGGGAGACCGGTAGCTCGCCGTGATCGTATAGTGGTTAGTACTCTGCGTTGTGTACTGCGTTGTGCTCCCAGTTCACCGGCCACTTACTTTCATGTATTTCGGGAGAAACTGATGAATTCGCATGCTGTAATAAATCCAACAGACAGGAATCTTGGAACTGCGGCCCAAACAAAAACATGACGGCGACATCTCTCGCATGCATTGTGCGTGCGTGCCGCCTTGCACTTCTGAAAGTCTGAGGAGCCACTCTTGTTGCTATACTACTCTCCGGCGCCGCCGTCTTTGTTTTGGGTCTGACGAATCGACGCGAATATTTGACGTCGACACGTTGTCCCAGCCCTAATACATACACACACACACATACACATATATATATATATATATAAAATCAAAATATAAATGTCAATTTATATTTGTCAAAAAGTCAAAAGCACATTTTTAGACATACCTGGAAACAAATCCTGTTTAAATAGGTTATATGGGCCATATGGGACATTACATTAATGCTTTTCAGTTTCATGGTGGTAATTTTGACAAAATAGGCTCATCAAAAAATCGTATATGCAAAAGATATATCCTTTGAACAATTTGAACTCTGTGCTTAGTATGGCCACTCTCTCTCTCTCTCCATACTGTATGTCCACATTCTTATAAAATGAGACAAGTAGCAATATCCATGTTGCTCAGCGGGGGGAGGCAATGAGCTCATAGAATCGAGGCATGTTGACAAAGCTGCTGAGTTCAGGACTGGGGTCTATGCCATCTGGACCCTGTGGACTACTGAAGCTGAACTTCTGAAGCAGAGACACGATGAACAGAAAGAGCTCCATACGAGCCAGAGACTCACCCACACAAGAGCGTTTACCTGCAGAGATGCAAGACCGAATAAAATTATTCCTATTATTTATGATATAAGTTTTAGTATCACAATTTGGAGCTTAAAATTTGAAGCTATTCTCTGATTATATAGGTCTGTTTAAAACTTGATTTAAAAGGTGGAAAATAAATTGATGCAAGGTTATTCATGCTGTGAGTGAGTGTGTGGTGAGTGTGTGGCCCTGGTAAACCCATAGTTTGTGGGGACAATATCTAATTGTTTGGTCCCCATGAGGAAATAAGCTTATAAATAATACAGGATGATGTTTTTTGAAAATGTAAAAATGCAGAAAGTTTTGTGTGATGGGCAGGTTTAGGGGTAGAGTTAGTGTTAGGGGAGAGAATATACTGTTTGGACAGTATAAAAACCATTCTGCTTTGGAGAGTCCCCACAAAGATTGTAAACCAAACTTCCCATAATTCCAACTCATTTGCCAAACTAGAAAGATAACTTTGATTAACTCTGGATTGACATGAGAGACTTTACAGAATTTACCTGCAGAAAAAGGGATAAAGGCTGGATTCTTTTTAAAGTTGCCATTGGCATCCAGAAAATGCTCTGGGTTAAATGTCCAAGGGGTTTCCCACTGTACCTCCTCCCTTAGGACAGAGTGCAGCATGGGAAGAATTACTGTGCCCTGGGGAAATAAAATAAATTCAAAATTACACAAATATCCAGATTCAACACAATACACCAACTAGAGATTATTGGGAAATATTTTATGCATTTTCACAAATCTAGTAATTTCCAAGATAAGAGGAGATGACCATTGTATGTGTTCATTGTTACCTTTGGTATTACGTAACCTCTGAACATGATGTCATGCGTGGCATAATGGGGAAGATTTAGTGGGACAAGGTCCAAATACCGTTGTACTTCATGAATCACAGCATCAGTGAAAGGAAGGGACTTCCTGTCATCCATTGAAGGGATTCTGTTCTGTCCAATAACTCGATCAATCTCCCTCTGAATTTGCTCTAGATCAAATACACCAAATATTCATTGATTAAAATGATTATATATGATCAATAATAAAAAATAAAAAAAGACAGAAAGCAAATAATAAATATATCATAAGTACAGAATACTATCGCAGGTGCAACAAAAACAAATAGAACCCATTATAATCAGTGATGCTGTCTACACTGGATGCGATGCATCACAACAAATTCCCCACGGTAAATCGATAACCCGTTCTATTTGTACTTCTTTGTTGTTTATGCTACTTGTACACTTCTCTGTTCTGTCTTTGCTGTTGCAAACCGTAATTTCCCCATTGCGGGACAAATAAAGGTTTTCTTATTCTTATTATTTCTTATTATTTTAAGTGCTCACGCTACTTCTGATATGAAGAACAAATGGATTTTCAACGATCGAGTGCGGTGTTTACACACATTGTTAGGTAAAAAATGTATTTCTTGTATTAGTACTGACCCATGTAAAGCTAAAATCACACTACAAATGCAAGCCTTTTTTCTCTGATATTTTAGACAAGAAGTGGAATCATGTACTTGTATTTTTATTATGTATTTGATAATGTTAATGTTTTTTCTCTATACTTTTTTCTGACATTCTGTCAAGGGTTTACAGATGAAAAATAGCCTTTTGGCCAAATTCTGGCACATTTACAGCCATGTTTATTAACCCCCTGGGGTCGGCTATCGCGCCGGCGCGATTGTCTCGCTTTTTTTCTTATCAGTGCAAAAGAGACTCAAAATACTCGGTTGATTTTGATCTTACATATAAGTGTGATACATCATTAGATCCTGTTAAGTTTCTATTTTTTTTTGTGGATGCTCACAATAAAAACAAAGTGTTGTGCTTTTCACCAAATTAAGAAAAACAAACATGATGCGAGTTCAGCGTTCTCTCTGTCAGTGAAGTCCATTCTGAAACGCGTCCTAAGATTAACTGTAACTCCGCGATTACTTGTCACACAGGCACGAGAGATTTTTCTTTATGAAGCTTGAATTCTCTTCTTTTAAATGAAGTAATTTATATAAAAAACAAATATTCTCAGTTTATGCAATCTGTATGAAAATAGAGTGCTGTCAGTATTTTTTTCCCAGCTCATTACACTTCATTACGCGTTAATCTGACACGCCCACGGAGGACGCGCGCTATTCAAACGCAAATGTCGAGGCAAGCCATGACAATGCCCACATCAGCCGTTCCACCGCGGCGGTAAAATGTGTGGTGTATTTGCTGCCTTTTACCGCTAAGAGGCGCTACAGTCATAGACTCTGAAAAGTGTTCGTTTATTCCGGTTTATTCTCTCTAATGCGTAATCTGCTGCCGCACCGCGCTGATTCAGAGCGATTGAAAGCAGATGAATTCAACAAGTGAAACGTAGTTAAAATAATTCATAATCACATTACTGAAATTAGGCTACTGAAATGTAATTGAATAAATAATGAAAACATTTCAACATCACGGGTACATCAATGAGGCTTTACAACTTTAACAGCGTACAGACGGTAGCTCAGTGATCAACGCAACAACACGAGCTTCGAGGAGCTTCATTCGACCCGAGTTCGAATTTCAATGTAGCATACATGTTGTTAACCGATGTTGGCCTACAGCGTTTATATTTTACCACCTTGATGCTTAAATAGTTAACTGTTTACTTATTTAAAGTCAAGAGTTTTGTTTAATTATCATTACAACATAAATTTGCTACATTCCTGTAGAACCGCAGCCGCTGCACAAACGACAAAAACTGATGAAGGAAGATTGTCAGCCGATTGCATCAGAAAATGAAAATGAAGAAGCTCGTCTTTAGTCTGCTAAATTATTGTGTAATGTAAAAGAACACTAAAATTACTTAAGTTTGAAACCAAGTTCGAACATTTCAAGGTTTAAATAAAGTGTCGGGACAGTTTTTTTTTTAATTTAAAACAGGGTTGCATGGGGTTTAGAGTTTATTTCTTTTGCGATGCAAAATAAGAAACACTAGGCTAATCTTATTCTTGCGACATTTTACATTTGTATTGCCAAAGAAATTACAGCTAAATTAAACAATTAAAACAGTACAAAACGAAAATTGTCCAAAGAAACATAATTAAATTAAAAACATGCGTTTCTCTTTGCCTCTCTCGCGCTGGATCTCTTTTTAACAAGTTTATTTAGTCTCCCTCGCTGCGCGCGCCGGGTCTCTCTCGAAATTAAACATTTCAGGGTAAAAACACATCATACAGCTGATAATACTGTATATGTCGCTGCGTGTCAGCCATACAAATCACGACAAAATTATTTAGCCTTTAATTGTTGCTTCAAAGACACAGCACGCCTTGTTGAATTCACCTTACAATAACTTCAATTGAAATTTTGTGTGAAAAAAACTTTAAATAGGCTACAATAAATAAACTACAATATTTATAATTTAATAAGATATGGGGCCTACATTTGGACACAGATTTATCCTTACAATAATTTTGCCTGCTCATCAGGCTGGCTATCCGACACTCTCCATTTGAAAGAGGAACATTAACACCTTTGTCCAGCAACTGTCCCTCCAACCCCCCCACAGGCTATCGGAGTCTGAGGCTGACTTAACACAAAGAGAAGTCGCAATTCACACTTAAATCGCTATTCTAGACAGTGTTGATAATGAAGGAATTAAATGATTTAAGTTACATGTAGCCTAGTGATATTTCTGTCATAAAAGTTTATTACTAAATATTTCATTATTTCAATAATTGATGAAATAAAACTGGTTTGGGGCAGCTTTTTCCAAGCAAAACTAAATATAATCTGAAAAATCACATGTTAATTTGTTGTCATGAACAAAATGTTCAACTCAATATTAAAGTCTACAGGGATCTTTGGATCCTTACAACCAGGCATGCAATTTGTGAATTAAGTTTTTATTTTATTTTGTATTATTCAAATAAATATCGAAACACGGTGCTTCGTGGTAATGCTGCTAAATTAAATAACATTTATAGAATAATTATGAACTTAAATGAAACAATATCGCAACATTTCGACAAATACATTATTTGATCTGTTTTTACATTTTAATTCAGGGCGATTTATTTAATAAGAGCGAGATTTTCACCCTTGTCTTGTCATTTTCTCATTGGGAAGCGCTTCCATTACATGTTTGAGTAGATCCTCTACCTCTCGTTTTCATAAGGATTAGCCTACATAATCAGATCACATTTATTAGCCTAAATATTTAGACATTTAGACAAAGGCTTTAGACATAGCCGATTTCTTATCGTGACTTTCGCTGAAGTGAAGTGGCTTTCGGTTCATTTTTGTGACGCGCAGTTCCCGGAGACAGAGACGACAGATACTGTTTTTGTCGTTAGCCTAATATGAATACAAGTTTACAGTTTTGAACGATGTAAGCTACTCTACTCTTATCTGTATGACCAAAAAATTACGGAGTCGCCTATTAAGTTATTTTAGCTGTAATAATGAGAAAAATAAATTAATCTAAATGAACGCGCCGCCGCGTTTGTCGAACACTAACTCACCATGCCAGAATAAAACCCGACTTTAGAAAAATGCATAGGGCCACTCGGCGTGGTGTGCCAAAACACTTAATTATAAACTTCAATATTTCATTCAAAATAATCTCATCAACACGCTTTGTGAAATTTTTAAAAGCCGTGCATGCATTAGGGCCACTGGAACTAATGAACAACTGAAACGCTGGTTTTGATTTTATTGTTTGTCGTTTAAACGTGCCTGTTGCATATCTCTATTTTATATATTTGATATTGGTGAAGTAGCCTATACCCAGATAGCAACATTGTTTCGGCCCAGATCCGGCCCACATCTGGCACTTGTGGGATGCGGATCTGGCCCACATGCAGCGTGGAATGACGGCCCTTGGGTGGCCCACTCCTGTTTGCCAGATCTGGGCCACAAGCAGGCCATAGCAATGCCACATGTCAGCCAAGAGCAAAGAAATAAACCAGAACTGGACTTTATCTGAGCCACAAAATCTGTGTATATTAAATATTAAGTAATTGCAGCCTTAATAAGCCTGTTAACAAGCAGAATCACTGAAGGAAAGAAGAGAACAGAAAAAGAGACGAGCAGAAAAACAAGAACTGACTTCAGACACAGACTTAGATGAAATCACTTGAAGATAAAAGAAGACATTAAATCTGTGAAGATCTCAGCAGAGGAGGAATAAACAACTCCACAAACAGCATTACCAGCTTCACTTATTACTAACCAGACTGACTGTATTTCTGTCAGACTTCTACAGAAGTTTTTATTGAGAATTAACAGAGGTTTAACTCTGTTTCATTTGAAGTCACCATAACAGTGATTAGTGTTTCCATTAGTTGGGCTCTTAACTCTTAACCTATCTTTTGTCTTTTTTTGGCTGCTGTGACAGTGTGTTTAGTCAAACACAAAGAAAGCTAAAGTGAAATGAGATCATGTTATAATTGTTACCTGTTGATGCTTTTATAATCATCAAGAATTAACTTGATTCACTGATGTCTTTGGAATCTAACAATTGTGTTGATCCATCAATACACAGCATAATCCCAGTTTTAAATTAACTCTGCTCAGTGTTTATATGAGTCCACACTCAGAGAGTGTTAAATGAACACTGAAGCAGTGCTAAAGTCAATGAGATCGTTAAGTGATTAATTGAGTGATAATTGAGCATTATTGAAGACACCTGATGTTAACGCAGAATCACTGAAGGAGAAAATCGTAATTGGTATGTTACCATTATGGAGATCAGTGTTTGCTTTAGTTGGGCTGTTGACCCTTAATTCATTAACTTTATATTATGATTGGCTGCTGTACCTGAGTTATAACAGCCAGATGAACAAAGAGAAAAGGTGATATGATGGTGTTGGTTGTGTTTTAACATAATCAATAGTTGCCCTGAATCACTGAACTCATTGGGAGCATAATTTCAGAGTTAAATTTACCTTATGGATTATAGCAGCACTGTCCTTGTACAGTATGCATTTTTAGCCTTTTCAATTAAGTCCAAATGCTCAAATCAATTACAAAAAACAAAAAAAAACCTTCTAAAAAATATTTCAGGTAGGCACATACAGACATCAAGAATTAGCGTATGAATCTCAACAGTGGTGACAAACAGATCACCTCTGAACATAAGCTCATTATTTATTCATGCAGCAATGCATGATGGGAGCCATGAATAAGATTTGATTGGTGGAATCTAAAATACACTGCAAAATGCTTTATAATTGTCACCATTGTTGCGATTCACAGGCTGATTCTTGATGTCTGTGTAAAAAAAAAGAAAAAAAGATTTGTATGAGATTAAGTTTTAAGAAATTATTTGGATTACATTGTAAAAGTTACAAATATTATGCTTTTCAAGGATAGTGCTGCTATAATCAATAAAGTAAACGTAACTCAGTAATTGGGCTCTATATGAGTTCAGTGATTCAGGTCAAATGATTGTGAAATATTAAAACACAACCAACACCATCATTTCACCTTTTCTCCTTGTTCATCTGGCTGTTATAACTCATGTACAGCAGCCAAACAAAATCTAGAATTAATAACTTAAAGGGTCACCTGCCCAACTAAAGCAAATACTGATCTCCACAATGGTAACATAACAATTACGATTTTCTCCTTCAGTGATTCCGCTTGTTAACATCAGGTGTCTTCGATAATGTTCAATTATCATTCCATTAATCACTTAATTATCTCATTAACTTTAGCCCTGCTTCAGTGTTCATTTAACACTCTCTGAGTGTGGACTCATATAAACACTGAGCAGTGTTAATTTAACACTGGGGGATTTTGCTGTGTATAAATGGATCAACACAATTGTTAGATTCCAAAGACATCAGTGAATCAAGTTAATTCTTGATGATTATAAAACCATCAACAGGTAACCATTATAACCTGGATCTCATTTCACTTTAGCTTTCTTTGCTGCTGCAAATGTGTTTGACTAAACACACTGTCACAACGGCCAAAAAAATACATAAGATATATTAAGAGTTAAGAGCCCAACTAATGGAAACACTAATCACTGTTATGGTGACTTCAAATGAAACACAGAGTTAAACCTCTGTTAATTCTCAATAAAAACTTCTGTAGAAGTCTGACAGAAATAAAGTCAGTCTGGTTAGTAATAAGTGAAGCTGGTTATGCTGTTTGTGGAGTTGTTTAATCCTCCTCTGCTGAGATCTTCAGATGTAATGTCTTCTTTTCTCTTCAGTTGATTTCATCTAAGACTGTGTCTCAAGTCAGTTGTAGTTATTGTGTTTCTGCTCGCCTCTTTTTCTATTCTCTTTCCTTCAGTGATTCTGCTTGTTAACAGGCTTATTAAGGCTGCAATTACTTAATATTTAATATACACAGATTTTGTGGCTCAGATAAAGTCCAGTTCTGGTTTATTTCTTTGCTCTTGGCTGACATGTGGCATTGCTATGGCCTGCTTGTGGCCCAGATCTGGCAAACAGGAGTGGGCCACCCAAGGGCCGTCATTCCACGCTGCATGTGGGCCAGATCCGCATCCCACAAGTGCCAGATGTGGGCCGGATCTGGGCCGAAACAATGTTGCTATCTGGGTAGCATTGATTAGCTGTGGAGGGAGGGGTGTGGGGATTAAAATAATTCAGCAGAAGCAGGGATGTTTAGACCAGAAGGAAATCCCAATCCCCCCTGGCAAATCACACTTTACTTAAAACCAGTTTTTTAAAACTCTAGGTTGTAGGGAACAGACCTCTCTGCCATGCGCGCGCATGGTTTGGAGCACAATCTGTCTCGCATGCACGCTCGCTCTAGATAGATTACGGGATATTTTAACTAATTTGCGGTATAACTAGTCGATCACGAGTGGCTCAACAGGTAGATCTATAGATAAACTATATCTTTTAGGAATTTGACCGACCGGGTTGACACTTCAGCGTGAGAAATCGGGGGTGTGGCGTGAGAGCGTGAGATTTGGGTCAATTGCGTGAGTCTCACGCTCAGTGCGTGAGAGTTGGCAGCCCTGAAAAAAAAAAATATATAGTATATATATATATATATATATAGGCTATATATAATTTATTTATTACAGAACTGCTTTTGAAATTACGATTGGTAGCCTATTATTATACAGATGCAAAGTCGTTCTGTTGGGTACTATTTTGTGTGTAAAATGGAAATGCATGATAATTGTATTTTATATATATAAGCAAAAAAACTGTATGGTGTAACAGAGTTTTAGAGCTAGACAAATCTAAATAAATATAAAACTTACAACAGACCAGGCTTGTGCGGGATTTGAACCCATGTCATCTTGATGATTAACCGTAAGTTCTACCGCTCGGCTATGAATTTTCTCACTGAGAAATACCCGAACGTCTGTTTCTCACATGAGCGAGAAAACGTTTTGTCTTTAGCCTGTGAGTGTAGGCCTATACTTTAGCCTTTTACAGTTTTAAAAGATTATATCTTATCTGTATGACCAACAATTACGGAGTAGGCTATAACTGTTTGTTGTAGGCTTATTTGGAAATTACCATAACTTGTAGTATTTCATCCTTAGGCTACAGACATTAGCCCCACTTACGTTTTGCTAAATGTCCCTTTGCGCCACCTGGCGGTCATTTCGCGAACGACTTTGAAATGCGACTGGTTTATTTTTACCGTGGTGGATGGCTAAAAATGGTATGTGGATGGCTAAAAGGTGACTAAAAAGGCGTTCTCTCTGTCAGTGAAGTCCATTCTGAAACGCGTCCGAAAAATGAACTGTAACTAAGTCAATACTTGCTACAGAGGCACGAGAGATGTGTCTTTTTAAAGCTTGTATTCTCTTCTTTTAAATGAAGTAATTTATTAAATAAATAAATATTTCCAGTTTATGTAATCCGTTTGAAACCAAGGAGAGGTACAGTTTTTTCGTTCTCCCTTCATTATTTTTAATGAGCCGAGGCCACCACGCCCCTAGCGCTTTTCACATGGTAAATAGGTGATCTAACGTTATGCATAGCACACGCCCAGTGATCAATGGCATAAAAACACGAAGTTTCTTCACTGATAGATTCATTGCGTTTTGAGGATGGCACGGTACTCCGACAAAGAGGCCCTTCAGATGATTCTGGACAGCGAGGAAGAATTCACTTTTCCTCAGAGGAAGATTAGCCTATAACTCGGACGAGGAACAGCTGCATTTTGAAGAAGGAATTGATCCCGCGCCGAGGATAGGCCTACAAGTTCGGAGTAAGTTGTTTAGTGTTTTATAATTTCTTTTCTGATCGTATAGAGCTCAAATAAATTTTCAGACTATATTTTGCCTAGCTTTTGACATCTTACAGAAAAGATTGCCTCACAATATCCCTAACATTCGCTCGTGTAAACAAAAACTCTCTAAACATATTTGTATATTAAATATATAGTTTTGATTAGCTTATGACACTGATTATCATGCTAAAATACTGCCTTATGCGTTATGTATTTTGTTTGCGAATAACTGGATGTTTAGGTACAGCCTATTGATTTAGTGAAATATATTTCAGCCTCCGGTAAAATATGTGATACTGTCTAAATACAATATATTTTTTATATAAAAATGTTGAGTTTTGGTTAGCCTATGACACTACTTATGCTAAAATAGTGCCTTATGCGTAATGTAGCCTATTTTGTTTGCAAATAACTGCTTAGGTTATATAACGAGAAATATATTTCAGGCTCCGGTAAAAGAGGTCTAAATACAATATATTTTTTATATAATTAAATGTTCAGTTTTGGTTATGACACTATATCATGCGTAAATAACTGAATACAGGTGTAAATGTTTTAAATGTAGTGATGTGTCATTCGCGAACGATCCATTCATTGCGTGTAGTCCTATCACTAAATGCGTGCGGTCTACATGGCCCATCAACAGATATATACATACATTGTGCATCCATACCCATTAATTGTCCATCAGTTTACTTTGGATAATGTATGCTAACAGTTTTTTTTTTTAGGAATGTGTCTGCATCATGCTCTCCTTCGCCAGCACCTCGCAGAGGGACACGCAGGTGTCGTTCAGTTCTCAGTGCGATCGAGAATCATACAGAGTAAGTGCACAGATGTAATATTTTACAGATGAAATTTAGCCTAATTGTGTTTACATCGTCATAATGTAGGCTACCTATTCTTGTGTGAAATTACAAAAAAAAAAAATATCCATGGCAATTAGTGATTGATAATGAAAATAATACAGTTTATTTGATTGTGTTATCAGCATGCTCATGCTTTTTTCTTTTTTATAACAGATGTGACAATGAACACGTCCATCCACCAGTTCCGAAGAGAGCCAAGGCAAACAAGAAGGCAAGCAACAGGCAGTCCACTTTTTTATATATATATATAAAAAAAACAAGTTTGGTCTTTTTATGTTTTTTTTTTTTTGAAAGGATGTGTTAAGTGATAGTAATGACTTTAAGTCTTTACGTTCTTAGGAAAGATTTCTATTTTAAATAAATGCTGTTCTTTTTAACTTTTTATTCATCAGTGAATCATTCTTAGTTCAGGCTGCCTCACAGCACCTTGATGGGCCATTGGGGGAGTGTCTTTAGTCTTCCCACCCAGGTGTAAATCACATTAATATTCATGGCCTTTCACACTCCCACGCATACAGCGGTGCTGACCAAAAACTGACGTAAGAAATTTAAATCATTATATTGTTGTTTGTGAAAGAGTGGTCAGAATGATTTTCACTTCATTTTGAAGTAAAAATTCTAGCCTACAAGAATAGTAACTCAAGTCTTGTGGACAATTATTCAGTATGTGTTAAATGGCCTTATTGCGGTGACATTTTTTCCCCCAAAACGTACTAACCACGCATAATATTTTTTTTCTATAAAATGCAAACATGTACATCCGTTTTGCTCACATATTATTGTAGCAGAGTTTGTGCTGAATACAGCAAATTTATATGTTGGCAAATGGTATGTTTTAAGTAGCTGAAATAAGCACAAATGTCCGGGCATGTCAAAACATCTCAAGGGCCCCAAAAACACCTCAGACCCCAGAGGGTTAATGTGCACTGCCCTTGTCAACAAATAAACTTAAACGTAAGTCCAACACTCTTGTAGTATGCATATCTGTAAAAAATGATGATACAATATATTTCAGACTTGTTTAAAATCTGGTGGATTATTCTTTGTGTGTGTGTGTGTGTGTACTGTACTGACAAGCGAAAGAGTAGCAATGCATTACAGTGAAACTATGAGACTTTGATAGTGAAAGAGTGCATTAGAAAACAAGACATTGGGAAGTGGTAGCAAAAAATAAAACAAACATCTGTCTTAGTTAACAATATCTTATCTATATTTTTGTGTTGTGTGTACACCAACACAACACAAAATGAGACAGTGTGTCTTTTAGTGAGTAGAACAGTGATTCTCAGTCTTGTATTGTGTACTTAACAGCAAGGAGGGCACTTAGGGATGTCTTACGAACATACCCTGTATGTGGGGGTGTTTGATCATCATCATCAGGGCGTATCTGATAGTTGTGCTTGTGGTCTCTGTACCAGCTATAAACAGATTAATAACAGTCGCCCACATGTTATCCTTGTGGAATTCTGTGTCAGGATTGTGTTTCTCCTGCCGTACCACACAAAGAAACAGAACAGGAATTGCATACATTGTCTGAGTAAATGCTGAACAATGTGTATATAGAAGAGATAAGAGAAAAGAAAAGAAACAACCTTTCTGTACCTGTTTGAGTCTGATAAGGAAGCAGTCAATAAAGTCCTTCGGGTCACTGAAGTCCAAATTCTGCTCATGCTCCTTGATTTTTGTCATAATAAAGGCTTTGATGTCATCTACCTCTCTAAACATGGTATGATGACTACCAGGCAATAACTGCATTAGTTTAGGGAAGATGTTGTACAGCTGTTGGGGTTGAGAAAATAGTTAAGAAGACATTCACACAGTACATGGCCTTTGCATACAAAAACAGAATGCCCACTTTTGAAACTTCTGCTTACCTGGCCCCAAGGGCTGCTGACAAAGCGCACAAGTCTGGAGATGATCTGGAGCAAGTGCAGGAAGCTTTTGTCATCATAATCAAAGCGCTGCCCAAACACCAGGGAACAGATCACGTTGGACACAGCCCGGCTCAGGAAGAAGGTTGGGTCAACTGGTGTCGCTAAAGGAGAAAAACAAGCAAAATCCCCAGTGTTAAATTACCACTCCTGGGGCCTCATTTATAAAACTGTGCGTAGAATCCTTAGTAAAAGTGTACGTGCGCCCGAAAGCCAAAAATGTCGTACGCAAAAAAATATTCAGACTTATAAAACCGTGCGTACGCCAGAACCTGCGCAGAATTCACTTTATAAATCCCAGTCAGCGGAAGATTGTGCGCACATGCGTCTCCACCCCGAAATAACCATATATGGAGATTATAACGCCTAGTTTTACTATGCATATCCTCATCTGCATATCATTTGCATATGATTATTCATCCACATGATAACATGTTTAACGGTACAAGACATTAGGAAAATATGAAATACGGATGTGCCGTCACATTACATTAATAAAAATCATTTAGTAGCCCATCCTTCCCTTGTTTTTTAAATAAATAAAATAAAATAGTGCAAAATGCATTTCAGAGAAAGTTTTTCTCAATCTTTTCCACTGGCCAAATATTATTTTAATTGATTCATATTTTTAATGGAAACAGATCGACCTTGTTGTGCATTATTTGCACGAAACCATTTTCTCAGACAATCTGCTATCATGATAAGCAATTATCTATGTAGTTAACACATTAAAACACAGACAGCATGCCAGAGGAAAAGTGTTCAAAAGCATCACATCCACAGCAACTATTTATATTTATTGAATATAAAAATGTTGTAACTTCTCAGTAATGATTTCATGTTACTGGCCGTAATTCAGAACACAATTCCAAGAGTTCCAAGGCTCTTGGGAATCGAAATCGGCTCATGAGCCAATCATCATCATCAGCAAGGAAATCTTCACGGTCTCTGAAAACACGCTCCCTCCGTAGAGTAGGGGTGGGGGAAAAAATCAATTCCTAGATGCATCGCGATGCGGACGTGGACGATTCTGAATCGATTCACAAATGTCAAAAATCGATTTAAAAATATATATATATATTTTTTTTATATATATATTTTTATTAACGTAATACTGACGGAGCGCAAAAGACGGAACTCTGAAGTGCGGAAGTGCAGTGCCCGGACCAACTGTGGCGTGAACATAACAGAGCCGCGATGGCTGAGCGCGAAATCCAAACACCCTCCACGTTAAAAGCTGACGGGTGGAAATATTTTGGCTTCTATGAAGTTGAAGGGGGAAAGGAGCTGGACAAGAGCCACACTATTTGTAAGCTTTATAGAATAAAACTAAAATATTTCGGAAACATGATGAAGCCATATGACACGTTTCCACCTAGGAGGAAAAACACTCGGCTGTAGGCTACCGGTCGTTGTTATATTATTAATTTACTACAAGTATGCTGCTAGTTCAGGCACACATTTATTTTCCTGTTGGTTCTTTGCAGTGTTAATAAAATATATTGTACGTTAATTCTTTATGGATCATTACTTTTTACTTTTAAAGCAAAGTATTTATAGTCACACACACACAAAAAAACAAAATTCAGATAATCGATAATCGCTTTAGCATCGAATCGGAGCCCTCTGAATTGTAATCGAATCGAATCGTGAGGTGCCTAGAGATTCCCACCCCTACCGTAGAGCGTCATTAGCAAGGTCTTCTAACAGCGCTAGAGCATCCATTATGATGATATGTTATATACGCACATACCTTTTTATAGCCCATTCATTACAAAAAAATAGTATTTGCACCTGGTTAAGAATGCTGATAATGATAATTCAGGTTGATGCAATTTGATTTATTGGGTGATGTAATAGGATAATTTAACAGTTTTTCATTTTAAATAGTTATTGCTATTTGGGCCAGTTGGTGTCACCAAAACACATACTCTTCTAAAACAGTGCGTACGCACGGTCAAGAGCATCCTTATGGTGCGCACTTATTTATGCCAAGTTTATTTTTTATAAATCCCGATATGTGCGTGGAAAAATGCGCATATTTCTATGCCCATTTTACATCAGGCCCCTGGTGTACATATACACTCACCTAAAGGATTATTAGGAACACCTGTTCAATTTCTCATTAATGCAATTATCTAATCAACCAATCACATGGCAGTTGCTTCAGTGCATTTAGGGGTGTGGTCCTGGTCAAGACAATCTCCTGAACTCCAAACTGAATGTCAGAATGGGAAAGAAAGGTGATTAAAGCAATTTTGAGCGTGGCATGGTTGTTGGTGCCAGACGGGCCGGTCTGAGTATTTCACAATCTGCTCAGTTACTGGGATTTTCACACACAACCATTTCTAGGGTTTACAAAGAATGGTGTGAAAAGGGAAAAACACCCAGTATGGGTCAGTCCTGTGGGCGAAAATGCCTTGTTGATGCTAGAGGTCAGAGGAGAATGGGCCGACTGATTCAAGCTGATAGAAGAGCAACTTTGACTGAAATAACCACTCGTTACAACCGAGGTATGCAGCAAAGCATTTGTGAAGCCACAACATGGACAACCTTGAGGCGGATGGGCTATAACAGCAGAAGACCCAACCGGGTACCACTCATCTCCACTACAAATAGGAAAAAGAGGCTACAATTTACAAGAGCTCACCAAAATTGGACAGTTGAAGACTGGAAAAATGTTGCCTGGTCTGATGAGTCTCGATTTCTGTTGAGACATTCAGATGGTAGAGTCAGAATTTGGCGTAAACAGAATGAGAACATGGATCCATCATGCCTTGTTACCACTGTGCAGGCTGGTGGTGGCGGTGTAATGGTGTGGGGGATGTTTTCTTGGCACACTTTAGGCCCCTTAGTGCCAATTGGGCATTGTTTAAATGCCACGGCCTACCGGAGCATTGTTTCTGACCATGTCCATCCCTTTATGGCCACCATGTACCCATCCTCTGATGGCTACTTCCAGCAGGATCATGCACCATGTCACAAAGCTAGAATCATTTCAAATTGGTTTCTTGAACATGACAATGAGTTCACTGTACTAAAATGGCCCCCACAGTCAGCAGATCTCAACACAATAGAGCATCTTTGGGATGTGGTGGAACGGGAGCTTCGTGCCCTGGATGTGCATCCCACAAATCTCCATCAACTGCAAGATGCTATCCTATCAATATGGGCCAACATTTCTAAAGAATGCTTTCAGCACCTTGTTGAATCAATGCCACGTAGAATTAAGGCAGTTCTGAAGGCGAAAGGGGGTCAAAAACAGTATTAGTATGGTGTTCCTAATAATCCTTTAGGTGAGTGTAGGTCCAACTACAGGGTGTTAAAAATGAACTCTGAAGCTGTGTTGAAGTTAATGAGATAATTAAGGGATTAATTAAGTGATGATTGGCCATTAGTGGTGACACCTGATGTTAATAAGAAGAATCATTGAAGGAAAGAGAAACAGCCAGAACAGAAAAAAAGAGAAACACAAGAACTACTGACTTCGAGCCATTACACATTATTGCACTTATAGACGGAAATGTTTTATGGAATTTTTCGTTTCAAGTCACCAATATGATGGTCAGCGTTTGCTTTAGTTGAGCTCTTGACCCTTTTATTTTGTAGTGTTAGATTTTCTCTGTCTATTCAAACATTGTGATTATAAAGCACATTTGTTACTGCAAGAGAAAACCTGCTCACGATATGTTATATGATGACATTATCATCATGTAGTGACCTGATTCATGTTTAGAGTCTAAATATTTGACTATATGCCTGATGTCTAATTTTAGCATTGGTGATTGTAGGCCTGAGATTCTACAGTTTGAGATCCAACAGCAATATGAACATTTTTTAAAATACTTTGAGCATAGCAGTGTTGTTTTTGGCAGCCCTTTTAGTTTTAGTTTTAGTCTTAGTCTTTTGGACGAAAATGCTTTTTAGTTTTAGTCACATTTTAGTCACTTATAAACTTAATAGTTTTAGTCAAGTTTTAGTCGACGAAAACGCAAAACAGTTTTAGTCAAGTTTTAGTCAATTTTAGTAAAAAAAAGAAAAAAAAGTAGTCTTTAACAAATTATTTTAGGTTAAAAAGTATTGGAAATGGGCTTGGGTTTGACAGGTTGTAGCAAGTGTTGCAATTCATATAACAACAGTTAACCTTAAAACCTTAGCATAATAAACTTGACTCTCTCATTGATGGAGATGCAGTGCTGTCAAGCTGTACTTCATTGTCGCATTGGGCAGAAAACTTTTATCCCAATTTTCAAGTTATATTTTTTCCATGAATTGATGCTCTTCTAAAATTTCAGCACATTGGCTATTTTCACCAGTAATTACAGTAATGAATAGGGCTGTAACGATTGTGACGATCGGCAGCTGTAGTGCCCTCGAGAGCCACTGGAGGGCACTCTCCCATTGTGTTATGTTTTCCTCATGGACTCATTATGTTTTATTATGTTCAGCTGTGTTTCATTATTGGTTATTGAGTTCCTGATTTAAGCCTGAGTTTTGCCTGTGTCCTTTGCGAAGTCTTGTTACACTGTAAGCGTGCATTTCTGAACGTTATTCCCTGTTCTGTTTCTCCGTGTTTCCCTGGACTCTTGACCCTAGCCTGTATCCTGGACTGTTTACGAACCTGTGCTGCCTGCCTCGACCTACGCCTGTTTGTACCACGATTTATTGGATTGCCCTTGTTTATTTGTGTGCCTGATTGTCTAATAAAGTTCTGCGCATGGATCCGACCGTCTCTGCCCGTACGTGACAGAAGACTTCGCCAAACATGGATCCAGCAGACTTTCAGCATCTATCCACCGTGGTCAAGACCCGAGCTTCCATGCTAGCCTCTCATCGTTCTCAGCTGGCGAGACTAACTTCTCTCGTCGAGGAACTAGCAAGCTCCGTGCAAACCTGGTCTACGCAGAGCTCAAGCACAACGGCTAATCAAGCCCGAACTGCCGCTGCACCTGTTCCACCGCAACCCAGTGTGAGTACCGCATCTGACTATCTCAGTCTGGCATTTCCTGACAAGTGTGATGGCTCACCTGTGGCGTGTGAAGGATTCCTTCAGCAGTGCAGCGTATATATGAATCTTCAGCCCCAGTTGTACACCTCGGATGACGACCGCGTTTCCTTCATCTGCTCACTGCTCACTGGAAAGGCTCTGGAGTGGGTCGGTACATTCTGGGAACCAGGTCGGATGTCGTTCCCTTCTTATGAGGTATTTATCGCCCTATTCTGAGAGGCTTTTGAACTCCCCGCAGGAGAAGATCCTGAGGAACTGCTCTTGTCCCTGCGTCGGGGAGGTTCATTTGCGGCTGATTTCTCTCACTCATTCCGCACGCCGCTAAAGCCTCATCTCAACAAACTGTTCGATCCTCCCTTGATGACCGTCAGAGGGGCTTTCAAGTTTACCGTTCCTGCCAAACCCACCCATCGTATCGGACCCCTCGAGCCCGTATTCCTCACTGGTTTTGTTGAACTTGCTAATCCAGATACAGCGGAGGTTTCGCCGGCCGAACTGGAGTTTGAGCACGTGCCAGCTGACTCGAAAGAATGGAATCCCGCGTCAAGTGAATCTAGCCCTGAGTCAAGTTCCAAGTCAAGTGAATCTAGCCCCGAATCAAGTCCCGAGTCAAGTGCCGAGCCTAATGAATCAAGTGAGTCAAGTGCTGCCGAGTCAAGTCCCGAGTCAAGTGAGTCAAGTCCCGAGTCAAGTGAGTCAAGTCCCGAGTCAAGTGAGTCAAGTCCCGAGTCAAGTGAGTCAAGTCCCGAGTAAAGTGAGTCAAGTCTCGAGTCAAGTGAGTCAAGTCCCGAGTCAAGTGAGTCAAGTCCCGAGTCAAGTGAGTCAAGTCCCGAGTCAAGTGAGTCAAGTCCCGAGTCAAGTGAGTCTAGTCCCGAGTCAAGTGAGTCAAGTCCCGAGTCAAGTGAGTCAAGTGAGTCAAGTCCCAAGTCAAGTGAGTCAACTGAATCAAGTGAATCAAGTGTATCGAGTGAGTCAAATGCCGAATCTAGCCAAGGGAGAGTATCAAGCCCAGTGACTCGCCGTCGCAGGAGGAGAAGGAGGACTCGTTTGGTTCGCCAGGCTCCGGTGGGTGTTCCCAGACGCCTCGCCCTGCCGGCCCCGCCTCTGCGCCTTGCCCTGCCTGCGCCCTTCAAGCTCCGGGAGGGTTTTCCTGAACCCGTGGATTTCCCCAAGTATTTTTTGGGGGGGGGGGCCAAGGGTCCGGTGAGGAGACCATGAAGGCTGCGCTGCCATGGTCGTCTGCAGGGGCTTTACCATCCTGGCCTTCGCCTAATCCTGCTCCGCCCTGGCCTTCGCCTCAGTCTGCTCCGCCCTCGTCTCCGTCTGAGTCTGCTCCGTCCTGGTACCCTTCTTAGTGTGTTTCACCCTGGTTGTCTTCGACGCGTGCTTCCCCGTGGTCTCTTGCCCTGCTCTGGTCTCCAGGCCCCAGGTCTCTCCATGGGGCTGACCTCCTGCCTCTCCACGGGCCTGGCCCTCCATCCCAGCCCCCGTTGACCTCCCCCCAGAGCTCTTAGGAGCGTCTGGAAGCCGCTGCCCGGGCCTGGCCTGGCCTTGGAGGTGGTCGCAGGAAGGCGCCCCTGCCCCCGCTGAACGCCAGGCTTTGCGGCGCTCCCGTTACGGGCAGCTCAGATGTGGGTTGCAGTTCTTCAGGGAGTGGTTGCAGGGCCACTCCTTCCCCCGGTGGAGGGCTGAGGGAGAATCTTTTCTAAACCAAAGAGCTGCATCCCATCTCTGAGCCCCCATAGGGCCGGACGACAGTGCGCGACGCTCCCGGGCCTTGCCGCTCTCGTCCCCCTCTGTCACAGAGTTCTCGGACTGCAGTGCGCGCCGCCTCCGGGCCTCGCCACTCCCGTCCCCCTCTGTCCCAGAGGGCGCGGATGACAGTGTGTGCCGTCTCCGGACCTCACCACTCTCGTCCCCCTCTGTCGCCAGACCCCTGGCAGAGTAGACCCCTGTGGAATGCTGGTCCTTCCCTGGTCTCCTCTGTCAGGACGCGGAGCATGACCATGCCCCACACCGGGCCGCTATGCCACCCACGTCCGGGCCGGTCACTCCGCTTCACTGCCCCTCCGGGGGGACGTCTGTGGTTCGCAAGACCCCGCTGGTTCAGTTCTTGGGAGCCTGGCTAGAGCTTTCCAACCTGTCCCGGTCGGTCGGCCGAACTATCGGGCTCGGCTATGCGTTCAGTTCGCACAGTCTCCTCCCTGCTTAAGGGGAATCCGCTTTACTATGGTCGGTGGCTATGCCCCCTTCATGAGAGCGGAGGTTGCCACCCTGCTGGCGAAGGGTGCAATCGAGACTGTCCCTCCAGCCGAGATGAAGTCCGGGTTTTACAGCCCCTACTTCATTGTCCCCAAGAAAACCGGTGGGTTACGGCCGATCCTGGACCTGCGCGTCTTGAAACGCTCCCTTCACAGGCTGCCGTTCAAGATGCTCACGGCCAAACGCATTTTCGAATGTGTTCGGCCCCAGGATTGGTTTGCAGCGATAGACCTGAAGGACGCCTTGTTTCATGTCTCCTTTTTACCTCGACACAGACCGTTTCTTCGGTTTGCTTTCGACGACTGGCTAATATTAGCTCACTCTCGAGATCAGGTTTGCGAACACAGAGACCTAGTGCTCCGGCACCTAGCCCGTCTGGGCCTTTGGGTCAACTGGGAGAAGAGCAAACTCTGCCCCGTGCAGAGGATCTCTTTTCTCGGTATGGAGATCGGCTCGGTCGCCATGTGCGCGCAGCTTACGAGCAAGCGCGCACACTCACTGCTGACTTGTCTTGGACAGTTCGAGGGCAAGAGTGCGGTCCCACTGAAATTATTGCAGAGGCTCCTGGGGCATATGGCATCTGCAGCCGCGTCAACGCCGCTCGGATTGCTTCATATGAGACCGCTTCGCGATCGAGTCCCGAGGTGGGCATGGCATCATGGCACGTTCCGAGTTCCAGTAACTCCGACCTGCCGCCAGACCTTCACCCCGTGGCGGAACCTCAGTTTTCTACGGGCCGGAGTTCCCCTAGAACGAGTTTCCAGGCATGTTGTTGTCTCCACAGATGCCTCTGCCACGGGCTGGGGCGCCATGTGCAATGGACATGCTGCCGCGGGCTCCTGGACAGGACCCCAGCACCTTCTGCATGTCAATTGCCTCGAGTTGCTGGCAGTACGCCTTGCCCTGCACCGTTTTCGAACGTTGCTCAAGGGTCAACACGTACTAGTCCGTTCAGACAATACCGCGACAGTAGCGTACATCACCGTCAAGGTGGTCTACGCTCCCGCCGTATGTCGCAACTCACACGCCACCTCCTCTTATGGAGTCGGAAGCACCTGAGGTCCCTTCGTGCTATTTACATTCCGGGAGATCGGAACTTTGCAGCCGACGAGCTGTCATGGTTTCGGCCCATCTCCGGTGAATGGCGACTCCATCCCCAGTCGGTCCAGCTGATTTGGGACCAGTTCGGGGACGCACAGGTAGACCTGTTTGCCTCCCATGACTCATCCCACCGCGCCCTGTATTACTCCCTGACCGAGGGCACGCTCGGCACAGACGCACTGGCACACAGCTGGCCGCAGGGCCTCCGCTTATATGCGTTTCCCCCAGTGAGCCTTCTTGCACGGACCCAGGGCATTTAACACCATCTCAGTGGTGTTAAATACCCTGCAGATGGCTCCCTTTGAGCCTCTGCAATCAGTTGAGCTTAAGTTCCTGTCAATGAAGACAGCGCTCCTGTCTTGGTGGTGAACCTGCAGGTGGTGAACCTGCAAGCATTGGCCTCCATCAAGAGGGTAGGGGACCTGCACGCATTCTCTGTTGACGAAGCGTGCCTGGAGTTCGGGCCGGGTCACTCTCACGTGATCCTGAGACCCCGGCCTGGATATGTGCCCAAGGTTCCCACCACTCCCTTCCGGGACCAGCTGGTGGACCTGCAAGTGCTGCCCCGGGAGGAGGCAGACCCAGCCTTGGCACTGCTCTGTCCAGTATGCACTCTCTGTGCTTACGTAGACAGGACGAAGTGTTTCAGGACCTCAGACCAGCTCTTTGTCTGTTATGGTGGGAGACTGAAGGGAAAGGCTCTCTCAAAGCAGAGGTTGTCTCACTGGATAGTGGACGCCATTGCTTTGGCTTACCAACAGCAAGGCCGACCGTTTCCCCTTGGTGTGACAGCGCACTCCACCCGGAGTGTGGCTTCCTCTTGGGCTCTAGCGCATGGCGCCTCGCTGGCAGACATCTGCAGAGCTGCAGGCTGGGCGACACCCAACACATTCGCCAGATTTTATAATCTCCGAGTGGAGCCTGTGTCCTCTCGTGTACTCGCTTCAGTCAGCTAGTACTGGACCCGCTCAGGTGTCTTCGCTTGCTCGCCATTCCACTCCACGGACTGGATACGTAAGATATTTCCTCAGGTGAGCCTTCCTCTCTGAAGCCCTGAGTTCCTCCAGCACTGTTGACGCTGGCGTCTACAGTCACGGAGGCACCTAGCCTGTGCGTCGGCTAGGTGCCTCCGTGTGCATGGTTCCTCCTCTGAGTAACCCCCACATGTGTATTTCCACTGTAAGCCTCTTTTGAGCATGTGTCTTTCCCTCGGCAAGCCACCTTGCCATTCCTGGAGTTGAAAGTTGCCACCCCACGGGCTGGTCACTCCAGTGTCCCTCCATATGAAGCCCCACTCGGGCCATATGTGTATTAAGTCCTCCCTACGGGTAGGCGTGCTGCGGCATATTTCCCCTGAGATGTGCTTCCCAGTGTACCTTGGTATTCCTGTGTTAAGTAGGACTCCTTCGTCCATGCCTATATCACGACAGGGAGGTCAGACTTTCGCAGGGCACTGGAAGACAGCTGTGAAGGTGGCGTGATTTCACGGGGACCCCCATTCTCCGTCATCCGACGAAACTCGGAGTGACTACGAAAGGGAACGTTACGTCTCCCTGCCACTTCCGCTGTACCGCTGGGTAGACGCCTGAGTTCAGTCTCGGCTCCTCAGCGAAGACATGATCTGCCTTTACCGGTGTCTCTCCTTATATACCCACGCGGTGGGGCAGAGATACGCTATGCAAATTCCGCAGACCCATGGCATTTCACCGCCATTGGCTCGTTTTATAATATTCGAAGATGATAGGCTTTCTGGCGAAACCCCCATTCTCCGTCATCCGACGTAACGTCTCCGTTCCCTACTCAGGGAACGAGGGTTACATCCGTAACCGAGACGTTTTCCGTGCTGATGCGATGGTGACGCGTTCATGTAGGCTAACGTAAGGGTGGCACTGCCAATAAAGCACCTAAAAGCTGACACAAAGAACCGGCAAAAGTAATGATTATGAATATGTCAAATATAGCAAGGAGACATTTTAATTGTTCGTTAATAAAGTGTTTTCTGTCAGTGTCAGCAAAGACGAAGTTGTGATGCTGACTAGCGATCTTCGCAGTAGTGAACGCACCAGAGAGAAATGCACTTTTTATACGGATTACATAAGCAGAGAGCAGTCTGTTTTCTTTCGTTTTGAATTGTTCGGTTTAAAATTAGACATTTCAATATAGATATATTTCTATAGGCTTATACACTGTTTCGATTCATATGAGACGAGCTCCAGTTCACGCGCCGGCGCCTCCATGTCGTGATTATCTGTCTGCTTTACTTCTTATTTGTTAAATCTAGGCAGTTGGTTGATGAAACATTTATTAAAATTGAGATACAATTAATACAAAACGAAATTTAATTTAAAGAAAGTCTTTGTGCTTTCTGTTTGAGGTCTCTGAAAGTTTTAGTGCCGCTTCCAGAGAACTGTCACGTCATTGTTTTTTCCTCTTAAATGCGAACACGAAAAATAAAACAAAATTAATATTTTATGTTCTGGGGAGAGCCAACCCTTCTTCATCCGGTGGGTAACCTAGTATTACTTTTGGTTTGTAGCCTACAGTGTAATTTACAGAATTATAAAAAATAAATACATTTATTTTGCCACCTAAAAATTGAAAGATGTTTTGTGTCGGGTCACACTTGCCTTTTTTTTAGCTCAAAACAGACAGATTTCACGCAAAATAGGCAGAAATGACATGCATTGTGAACATCAGACTTATAATAATTTTCGTTCCGTCTCATCTCGTCAACGAAAACTCGAAAACGTCTCGTCATGTTTTAGTCACCTTAGAGCCATTTTTAGCTAGTCATCGTCACGTTATCGTCATAAAAAGAAAGTGCGTCAACGAAATCATTTCGTTATCGTCATCATTGACGAAAACACTGGAGCATAGAACTTACTGTGTTTGGACACACAGACATCAAGAATCAGCATATGAATCTCAACAATGGTGACAATAAACAAACTAGTGACAAACAGATCAACTCTGAACATCACAAAACAAGCTACTAAAGTCCTAACAAAACAATAGCAAAATAAAAGCAAAAAGGAAAAAACAATGAAAATTACAGGACAATTCAGCTGCATAATTTATTCATGCTGCAATGCATGATGTGAGCCATGGATGCGTTTTGATTGGTGGCTCCCATCATGCACTGCAACATGAAGCATTTGTGTGATTGTCACCATTGTTGAGATTCATATGTAGATTCTTGATGTCTGTGTGTGATTTTAAAACTTTCAGATTATTAAAACACTGCTGGAATTAGCTACTCTTTTGAAAATGAATAATACATTTGTATAATCAGTTTATAATGCTGGTTCAATGTATCAGGCCACTACAGGATTATTGGATTTAATCTAAACATTACCATCATGACCTGGGCTTCATTTCCCAAAAGCATCTTAAACCTAACTTGATCGTAGAACAATTGCAACAAATGGTCTGCACAATCAACTTAGGCTTACAATGCTTTTGGAAAAAGCAGTCCAGGTCATAGTTTCTCTTGCCACAACAAATGTGTTTTATGAACACAGAGTTGGAGTGGCCAGAAAAAAAACTAATATTAAAAAGTAAAGGGTCAACAGCCGAACTAAAGCAAACACTGATCACCATAATGGTGACATGAAATGAAACATTCCATAAAATATCACCATCTAAACTTCTGTAAATCTAAATAAGACTGTGTGTAGATGTATGACAGAAATAAAGTCAAACTGGTAATAATAAGTGCAATAATGTGTAATGGCTCAGAGTCAGTAGTTCTTGTGTTTCTCTTTTTTTTCTGTTTTTGTTGTCTCTCTTTCCTTCAATGATTCTTCTTATTAACATTAGGTGTCACCACTAATGCCCAATCATCACTTAATTATCTCATTAACTTCAACACTGCTTCAGTGTTAATTTTTAACACCCTGTAGTTGGACCTATATGTACACCAGGAGTGTTAATTTTAACACTGGGGATTTTGCTGTACACTTGTACTGAACTCATAGGATGCACATGTCAAATGCTCTCTTTCCTCACATCTGGTTTCTTCAAAACTGTTCAGCAAATGTAATTTCTCATCTTGAATCCACTGTTCCATTCGTTTGCGTCCCATTCCAAAATCCCTCAGTGTGGTGAGAGTTAACCGTCTCAGTTGAAACCAACGATCTCCATTACTGATAATCAAACCTACAAACATTTTAGAGAGATTGAAATCTAGACTGAACAACATTAAACTGACAACATCTGTCTTTGACAACAATAAACAGTAATCTCACCATAGCCTCTCATAATTGTGTGCAGAAAGGGAATGGGGGCTCGGTCTTTGAAGTCATCTGCCTGGTCCACTAGAGCCTCTTTCACTTGTATCATAACCGACCAGAACCACCACTCTTTGAGGCCCGAGGTACACCGTCATCACAGGCCCATAGGTTTTACTCCACTGTTGAGAGAATAGAATTTACTGTTACACACCAGTGCAAACTCATCAGGTGTTTCTGATTGTTTCATACTATATGTAATTTGCTAAACTAAAACCAATGTTTCACAAACAACAATTAAATCTCTCTATGGCAGTTTTATTCACCAAAGGCAACTGCATTGATGCACTGGTAAAACATCTGCACAATATATTCAAATGCAATGCCTTACAATACCCTGCAATTCATGTGCTCATATTTGAAGCATAACATTCAGAAGTACATGATCCCCCTTACCTTCATAAAGCTTTTAAAGGGTGCACGCTTGTCCATTATTGGCAAGTTTCCAATCAGTGGCAGTGCCAGCGGCCCGGGGGGCAAAGAACCCTTATGAAAAGAAAATATATTTCCCCAATATATGAATGATATCAATATATTAAATGGTTTAACAGTATATTTGAAAATATACAGAATAATATATTGTTAAAATATTACAATATGTTGAATAATATATAAGGAATTGCCGCTTTTCATATATTGAAACATATGTGACAATATATTTACTAATATATCATAATGTATGTAATTTTATATTCAGTAATACACCTCATAAATATAGATGTGCATGTGATTATGGTACTGCATGTGTAATATATTGCATATTTACTCAAGCAAGCATATATAGAGAAATATTTAATGTAATATATTTCTTATATTTTATAATTATTTGCATGATAAATATTTCATATTTTAAGCTGGTTAACAAAAGCACAAGCACACCTGCATGTACTAACATGTACTAGCATTTATTCAAGAGACTATCACTGTACTAAGGAGTGTGCTGTTATGACCCCAAAAACTCCTATCATCAAAACATACCGTGAATGTGTGTGTGTGTGTGTGTGTGTGTGTGTCTGTGTGTGTGTGTGTGTCTGTGTGTATGTGTGAACATACATTCACATTTATATGGGAACATGTATGGGTAATATATGTACACAATAAAGGATATAACTTTATGAATATTACATGTAATGCTATTTTTGTCTTCATTTATAAATAATTTAAATGTATTAATATATAGCCATACATGGTCAATGCATATATTGCAGTATATTAAAAAATCCGTAAGGGAAAGTCCACTCGCCTTTCTTTTCCATTTGACCAACACCAACACAGCCAAGACTAAAACTAACACCAATGAGCCTAAGAGTTCCATCCCTTTTCTCCAAAATGTTCCTTACAGTCCACTAGCCCAGTTTATATCTTTATATGTCCTTCTCTCAGTTCCGTGTTCTATACAAAGGACAGAACAATAAGAGATGGTTCCAGTATGAGTGGGACAGAGGTAAAGCATGTGATCAAAAACCTGCTTCTCATTGGTTGCTTAAATGCTGTTTTTTTGTTGTTGTTGTTTTTTTCTTCATTTATTCTTATGTAGGCCTACACTGTAAAAAGTGAACATGTGCAGTTGTTGCTTTAAGGAGGTACCGTATTTTCCGCACTATAAGGCGCACTTAAAAGCCTTTAATTTTCTCAAAAAACGACAGTGCGCCTTATAATGCGGAGCGCCTTTTATATGGATGGTGAACACACGTTCACCAAGACGGGGAGACAGCGCCGGGCGACTTACACCACTATCTGCCAATGGATTGTGGATGCCTGGGCTCATATATCAGTCTCAACTGTGATCCGAGCTTTCACAAAGGCAGGAATAATCTCTTTATTCAGCCAGCTCACATACCCGTATTTACTTCCTGTTTTCGGCCGAAGTCCACAGTAGTTGATTGTAGAGTTCGCGCGCGCGCGCGATCAAACCTCCTCCGTGTGTTCAACATCTGATTCGGATGAACTATCCATTTGAGTTGATATTCTCAGAACACCACACAGCACCGTCATCGGCTGACAGCTGACAGTCTGAGTCTCCACTGTTGCTTAGTTACCAATGATCGCGCGCGCGCACTCGACAATCGCCTACTGTGGACTTCGACCGAAAACAGGAAGAAAATACGGGTATGTGAGCTGGCTGAATAAACCATAGCTGCCAACTCTCACGCATTGGCCGTGAGACACCCGCATTTGATTGGTTTCACACGCTCACACGCCACACTCCCGATTTCTCACGCTGAAGTGTCAACCGGTCGGTCAAATGGCTGAAAGATGAGTTAATCTATAGATCTCTACCTGTTGAGCCACTCGTGATCGACTAGTTATACCGCAAATTCGTTAAAAAATCTCCCGTTATCTAGAGCGAGCGTGCATGCGAGACAGAGATTGTGCTCCAAACCGCGTAGAGCGAGCGAGAGACCTTGCGCGAGCGAGACCCCCCCCCCCCCCCCCCGTCAACCAATCTCACTCGTCCCCCCCCCCCCCCCCGTCAACAAATCTCACTCGTCTCCCCCCCCCCCCCCCCCCCCCCCGTCAACAAATCTCACGCCGAGCAAAACTCAAAAGTTGGCAGGTATGATAAACATCATTTTTATTCATATTTTTCACATTTAACGTTACTGGAGTCAGATTCACTGTGTTCACTCACATGGCTGTGCACTTATAATGACACATTAAGGTTGTTAAGAGGCTAAAAGCAGGTTTAAAACTTGTCCCGTTTAAGTCAACAGGGTGACTTAGGTAAAGTTGGTTTTATATTCGCATATTCACACATTCGCGGAATTCCGCGTTCAATAACTCGTGAACTAAACGTTGTTGCTACACACAACACATATCGCAGATAACTACAGATAAAACACCAGAAGCTACAACATAAATTTCCTCAAAATGATCTTTCCTTCGCACTGGACAAAATACATTGATCTCTATGCACAGGCTGCTAAGAAGGGACCATCTGCAAAGTGCAAACCCGAAGGAAAGCTCGTTTTGAGGAGATTAAAATATTAAAACAATGTTATTTGTCATGTTCCAAAGGTTGTAGTATGTTCCTACTGACCAGACTGACTTACTACAGGTGGAATTTTGACAGTACCTCCCGTTCAGTATACAAATATTAATAAAAAAAAGTACAGTAATTCCCCAAAAGTATTTTTTCCTGTTCCAAAGGCTGTAGTGCTTTCCTAGTGATCAGACTGACTTACTACAGGTGAAATTTTGACAATAACTCCCTTACTGTACAATTATCAAATATATTTATGTATTAAACATTATTACATGTGTTTATTACATATGTTTATGTAATAAACTTTAATTCACCTATAGTGTTTTTTTTATATTTATATTCCAAAGGCTGTAGTGCTTTCCTAGTGATCAGACTGACTTACTTCAGGTGAAATTTTGACAATAACTCCCTTACTGTACGTACAATAAACTAATAAGTTCAAGAAAAAAATACTGTAATTCCCCTAAAGCATTTTTTCCTGTTTCAAAGGCTGTAGTCCTTTCCTAGTGATCAGACTGACTTACTACAGGTGAAATTTTGACAATAACTCCCTTACTGTACGTACAATAAACTAATAAGTTCAAGAAAAAATTACTGTAATTCCCCTAAATTATTTTTTCTTGTTTCAAAGGCTGTAGTGCTTTCCTAGTTATCAGACTGACTTACTACAGGTGAAATTTTGACAATAACTCCCTTACTGTACGTACAATAAACTAATGAGTTAAAGAAAAAATTACAGTAATACCCCTAAAGTATTTTTTCCTGTTCCAAAGGCTGTAGTGCTTTCCTAGTGATCAGACTGACTTACTACAGGTGAAATTTTGACAATAACTCCATTACTGTACGTACAATAAACTAATAAGTTGAAGAAAAAAATACTGTAATTCCCCTAAAGTATTTTTTCTTGTTTCAAAGGCTGTAGTGCTTTCCTAGTGATCAGACTGACTTTCTACAGGTGAAATTTTGACAATAACTCCCTTACTGTACGTACAATAAACTAATAAGTTCAAGAAAAAATTACTGTAATTCCCCTAAATTATTTTTTCTTGTTTCAAAGGCTGTAGTGCTTTCCTAGTTATCAGACTGACTTACTACAGGTGAAATTTTGACAATAACTCCCTTACTGTATGTACAATAAACTAATGAGTTAAAGAAAAAATTACAGTAATACCCCTAAAGTATTTTTTCCTGTTCCAAAGGCTGTAGTGCTTTCCTAGTGATCAGACTGACTTACTACAGGTGAAATTTTGACAATAACTCCATTACTGTACGTACAATAAACTAATAAGTTGAAGAAAAAAATACTGTAATTCCCCTAAAGTATTTTTTCTTGTTTCAAAGGCTGTAGTGCTTTCCTAGTGATCAGACTGACTTACTACAGGTGAAATTTTGACAATAACTCCCTTACTGTACGTACAATAAACTAATAAGTTGAAGAAAAAATTACTGTAATTCCCCTAAAGTATTTTTTCCTGTTTCAAATGCTGTAGTCCTTTCCTAGTGATCAGACTGACTTACTACAGGTGAAATTTTGACAATAACTCACTTACTGTACGAACAATAAACTAATAAGTTGAAGAAAAAATTACTGTAATTCCCCTAAAGTATTTTTTCCTTTTTCAAAGGCTGTAGTGCTTTCCTAGTTATCAGACTGACTTACTACAGGTGAAATTTTGACAATAACTCCCTTACTGTACGTACGATAAACTAATAAGTTAAAGAAAAAATTACAGTAATACCCCTAAAGTATTTTTTCCTGTTCCAAAGGCTGTAGTGCTTTCCTAGTGATCAGACTGATTTACTACAGGTGAAATTTTGACAATAACTCCCTTACTGTACGTACAATAAACTAATAAGTTGAAGAAAAAATTACTGTAATTCCCCTAAAGTATTTTTTCCCGTTCCAAAGGCTGTAGTGCTTTCCTAGTGATCAGACTGACTTACTACAGGTGAAATTTTGACAATAACTCCCTTACTGTACGTACAATAAACTAATAAGTTGAAGAAAAAAATACTGTAATTCCCCTAAAGTATTTTTTCCTGTTCCAAAGGCTGTAGTGCTTTCCTAGTGATCAGACTGACTTACTACAGGTGAAATTTTGACAATAACTCCCTTACTGTACAATTATCAAATATATTTATGTAATAAACATTATTACTTGTGTTTATTACATATGTTTATGTAATAAACTTTAATTCACCTATAGTGTTTTTTTATATTTATATTTATATTCCAAAGGCTGTAGTGCTTTCCTAGTGATCAGACTGACTTACTACAGGTGAAATTTTGACAATACCTACCATACTGTACATACAATTATCAAATGTTTATTTAAAAAAATACTCTAATTTCCCTAAATCATTATTTTCATGTTTCAAAGGGTGTTTCCTAGTGACCAGACTGACTTAATACACGTGCAATTTTGACAATACTTAATAATACTGTATTACATATTAATATAATACTGTAATTCACTAAAAGGGGTTTTGTTTGTTTAAGGTTGTAGTGAATGAACCTGTTCACGTTGTTGCAGCAAATCTGACAGATAATGTACAGCAAGATCAAGAAGGCATTAAAGATACTGTACAGTGCAGAATTTTATGACCAACATGTAATTTTTGCTTCTTGTACAGCAGGAATAAAAGGGTCTGATTGCACAAGTCCGAGTCCGGTATATTTTTTGTATGCAAGGTTATCCAAAATAATGGTTTGTTCAGAGGATGCTGTTGGCATCATCTTTTCTGACACTGACTCTCCTGTCAATCTGTATGTAGTGTAGTTGTCCTTCATGGTCAATATTTTCACATATTAAGTCACATGTGCTGATATAGCCACCAGCCAACAAACTTTGTCCTTACATGACATTTACTTTTATGATCTTTCTCCCCCTTCCAAATTCAACCAAAGTAACGTAGAAAGTCACTGTTGATGTAAACACTGTTTTATTTGTATTATCTTTCTAATTGTCCATGGAATACAACTGTGATTATACATAAAAGTTGTAATTAATTCCTCATGGTTAGAGTAATATTTCAATATCACCTCTTCATAATTCTGCTGTTGTTGATCCTCTCTTGGTTTAAGTTGTTCTTATATTATCATAAACCCTTTAACTGATGGTTTTGTCACGTCATTTTTACTTTACTATATTTTATTTTAGTGAAGTGACGATAAAATAAAAATTGAATACAAATAAATGTGTGTGTTTGAATGAAAATATTGTTTTTCAGCACAGTTTTCAGCAACAGTGCAAAATATTGGTACCATGCCTTGGATTATCACCAGACAAGCTACCTGGAAAGATACCCAATGGTTGTGCTCACCTTTGCAATATAGATTACCACTGTATACAGTTAAAGACCCAAGGACCAGATACGATTAATTAAAACCAGGGAGTTAGTCAGTCAATTTAAGACAAGAGTCAGAATTATAATAAATTAATGAAAGATTTACTGAAGATAGTTTGTAGTTTCATCATGCAAAAGTTAGCTTCAAGACTCACAAGGAGTTCGTAGGCCGCTCTGTTACAGTTACAAAGATCAGCAATTATACCCTTCACCAAGGTCTAAGCTAAATCAACTGATATGACAAGATATGAAGTCTCAAGATCTCAGCACGTCACGTTAAAAAATAAATACGACCTCACGTTATGTCAATCACGCTTGCACACTGCCTCCGAAACTTTCGTCCGTCATAAAAATCGTCATTCTGCGTTTTTCGCATCTGTAGCAAGCAGTGTGAATGGTGTTTTGACAATTCAGAGCCACCGAATTACGAATCCGAAAAAACGCATACGACAATTTCGGACTCAGTGTGCAATGGCTAGTCTTATTCTTATTAGCACTTATTAGCACGTCTACAGAAGTTCTTAAGAGAATTAACAGAGGTTCAGAATTTGATGATTTATTGTTTCGTTTAAGGTCACCATGATGGAGATCAGTGTTTGCTTTAGTTGGGTTCCTGACCCTTGACTTTTGAAGACAAGATTTTCTCTGTCTGCTGAAACTTGTGTGTTTATAAAGCACATTTGTTATGGCACGAAAGTCAAGAGAAAATGTGATCAGATGTTGATGGTTAAGTGTTGATGTCAGTCATCATGTAGTGACCTGATTCAATGATTTCTTTCAGTGTCTAATATCTGATTAAAAAGGGTGACAAATTATAGTTTTATTCAAAACTGTGATTTTACAGCAAAGGGCCAGCAGTGTTATGACATCAGATACAATTAAGGATTTTACAAGCAGTGTTCACAAAAAGTTTTTATCTATGGCTTTACTAAAACTAACATAGACATCAAGAATCAGCATATTAATCTCAACAATGGTGACCATTAAATAACGATTCATGCTGCAATGCATGCTGGGTACTAGCATAATACAAAATGTATCCATGGCTCCCAGCATGCATTGCGGCATGAATCACTTTTTAATGGTCACCATTGTTGAGATTCATATGCTGATTATTGATGTCTGTGTTAGTCTTAATAATGCAATAGATGAAAGCTTTTTGTGCGAAAATTGTTCGTAAAATCCTTTCTTTTATCCGATTCTGAATTTAAATAAATAGGCAAACCTAATAATACATCACTTGTTTAATCAGAGATTAGACTCTGTAAAAGTTAAGTCATCATGTCATTTAATGATGATTTTCATCATCAAAGCACAACCATTGACACTTGATCATATTTTCTTTTGACTTTTGTGCCATAACAAATGTGTTTTATATACACATGAGTTACCGCAGCCAAAGACAAACTAATTTGCAAGGGTCAAGAGTCCAACTAAAACAACCGCTAATCTCCAATATGGTGACCTTGAACGAAACTCAATAAATCATCACCTTCTTAACCTCTGTCACTTCTTCTTGTGTCACTCCATCTATGTCTGACTCTGGTTTGACAATAAAAGGCTAAATGTTTTTGAAATTTTCAGTTCATGTTTGTTTGAGGTAAAAGGACGGAACCTCTTGAGGCTCCGCCCCCTGTGCTGGGAGCAGCAGCTCATTTGCATTTCAAGTTTTTCTTTCCTTCAGTGATTTTGCCTGTTAACAGCAGGTGTTCATCACTAATGCTCAATCATTACTTAATTACTCACTTAAATAATTGCTTAAAATAAAAATTAAATTAAGGTAATCGGTGTCCTCAAATGTAATGAGTTAGCTTAACTTAAAGGATTTGACTTTGTGTGTGATAGTGTGAGCTAGTAGTAACTACAAGCACTTAAAAGTTCATTTAAAGTTTGTAATTTCACTGTTTTTACTCAATATATAATATTGAAGTTTAATTGTGTATTGAGAAATATCCTTGTTTTAGTGGATTTGGTTAAAATAAGTTCAGAGTACTCATAACTATTGTTTTTTAAACTTAATTGAATTGAGGTAATCGGTCTCAACTGAAATGAGTTTGCATAACGTGTTGGGTTTTACAGTGCACCTCTCAGATTTTCAATACAGAGAATACATGAAATAACATTTTAGATAATCACACTGGTCATTTTAAAACAAAGTACAATCTCATAAGCCTAGAGAAGTCATTCAACTCCTTTGATATTTAGAAGGAAAATATTGATTAATTCCTTGATTAAATTAGCTCATTAGATATACATTGAAGCAGCAATGGATTCCAGATTTGAATCATTACAATAAGATTGTTGCTTATTTATAACGTTAAAAATATGATTAAGCTAAAATCTTTACAGTTTTTAATCAATGAACGAAATGTGTTGTACCAGGAACAGCAGTTCTAATACCTACTTTTACCTAATACATTTATCAAAATTAATTGAGTAGAGTGATCACTACGAACATACTATAACCTTTGGAACATGAAGAAACACTTAAGGTGAATTACAGTAATTTTTTCATAAAAAATATGTATGTACTGTATTTACAGTAAGGCAGGTATTGGCAATATTTAACCTTTAGTAAGTTAGTCTGATCACTAGGAACATTCTCCAACCTTTGAAACATGAAAATAATGCTTTAGGGGAATTACAGTAATTGTTTCACAAACATATTTGATTATTGTACATACAGTAAGGAAGATATTGTCAAAATTTCACCTGTAGTAAGTCAGTCTGATCAGTAGGAAAGCACTACAGCCTTTGGAACGGGGAAAAATACTTTAGGGGAATTACAGTAATTGTTTCATAAACATATTAGTTTATTGTACGTACAGTAAAGCAGTTATTGTCAAAATTTCACCTGTAGTAAGTCAGTGTGGTCATTAGGAAAGCACTACAGCCTTTGGAACGGGAAAAAATACTTTAGGGAAAATACAGTTAATTTTTCATAAACATATTTGCAGAGCCGGACAGTAACGGAGTACATTTACTTGAGTACAGTACTTAAGTACAATTTTGAGGGATCTGTACTTTACTCGAGTATCATTTTTGGGGAGTACTCATGACTTTACTCAAGTACATTTGAGAGGCAAATATTGTACTCTTTACTCCAATACATTTCTATCCATAACTGTGAGTACCCGAGTAAAAAAAAAAAAAAAAAAAAGTAAAGAAAAATCTCGGAAACCCTCAATTTGTTGTTTCCCTCTCAAACGTGATTGGATTGTGCAGGCGCCACTGATTGGGACAGCCTATCAGCAATCACTATCAGCTTTCCGCCAAAGTCAACTCCATGGTCAGATTTTATATTACACATTAATGTAAGCCAAGCATTTGGTTTGATGTTCTTGAGTATGTGGTGTGTTTAACACAGTCAGGTTCAAATGTGGCAGTGGCGTAGCCACGAGGGATTTCTGATTTCTTAAAAAAAAAACTTTAGGAGGCAAAATATATTTTTACTGATTATGTGAATTACACTGCGCAAACCTACTACCCAGCGAATGAAGAAGGGTTGGCGCTCAGTCTCCACAGTACATAAAATATTAATTTTGTTTTATTTTATTTTTCGGGTTTGCATTTATGAGGAAAAAACAATGTTATGGACGTGTTCTCCGTTACGGACGTGAGCGCTCTGAAAGCGGCATAAAAAATCCTTTAAAACTTTCACAGAGACATCAAACAGAAAACACAAAACCTTTCTTTAACCTGAATTTCGTTTTGCATTAATTGTATCTTAATTTGAAACAATGTTTCATCAACCAATTGCCTGGGTTTAATAAATTAGAAGTAAATAGCAGGCGATAGATAAGAAACGGAGGCGCCGGCACGTGAACTGGATCTCGTCTCATAAATGAACCGAAACTCAGTGTATAAGGTAGCCTACTTGCCTCACATGTCTACTTTTAAACAGAAAAATTCAAAACAAAAGAAAACAGACTACAGACTGCTCTCTGCTTATGTAATCCGTATGAAATGTGCATTTCTCTCTGGCGCGTTCACTACTGAAGATCGCGAGTCAGCATCGTCGACACTGACAAAGAAAACACTTGTTTATTAACAAGTGTTTATTAATAAACAATTAAAATATCTCCTTGCTATATTTTACATATTCATAATCATTCCTTTTGCCGGTTCTTTGTGACCGCTTTTAGGTGCTTTATTGGCAGCGCCACCCTTACATGTGGTGTGTGTGTGTTGTCCCCGCATTTAAAGATGGGACGCCCCAAAAATTAAATTAAATTAAATAAAGCAATATGGTAAAAAGATGAAAATGACTTGATTTTACTTTCAATTCCTTTTACATTCTCTAAGGTATTAACATTAACATTTTTCATAACTCCATGTAGGACGTTTCTGTGCATAAATGTAAGCACTGTGGCAGTAGATTAGTTATGCAATATTTAGAAAATCTACTCTTGTACTCTTGATACTCAAGTACTTTTAAAAACAAGTACTTTAGTACTTTTACTTAAGTAGACATCTGAATGTAGTACTTTTACTTGTACTTGAGTAAAATTTAGCAAGGGGTATCTGTACTTTTACTCAAGTAACAAAGCTCTGTACTCTGTCCGCCTCTGCATATTTGACAATAGCACGTACAGTATGCGAGTTATTGTCAAAATTTGACCTGTAGTAAGTCAGTCAGGTCACTAGGAAAGCACTACAGCCTTTGAAACACGAAAAGAATACTTTAGGCCAGGGGAATTACAGACATTTTTTTAATAAACATTTGATAATTGTACGTACAGTATGGGAGCTATTGTGAAAATTTCAGCTGTAGTAAGTCAGTGTGGTCACTAGGAAAGCACTACAGCCTTTGAAACACGGAAAGAATACTTTTGGGGAAATACAGTCATTTTTTTAATACACATTTGATAATTGTACGTACAGTAAGGGATATATTTTCAAAACTGTACTTTGTTTAATGGTTTTAATGTTCTTTTAAAGCAAATCATTCTTCCATAAATACATCCATGAAGTAAAGAAGTTACTGTTTTTAGCCATTACAGTAATAAATACATTTAGATAATGTAATATTTTTTGATGGAAGGTGTGCCATTGAAGAAATGAAGAGATATGAAGAAATGAAGAGCAGGAGTCAGAATTATAATAAAGAAAAGATTTACTGAAGATAGTTTTCAGTTTCATCAGCAGAAGTCAGCTTCAAGACTCTCACAGGAGTTCGTAGGCCGTTACAAAGATCACAGAATCACTAAATGAGCAAGCACTGTTACTGCTTTCAGATATCAAATACAGACATTAGAAAATACATTAAACAAACATTTCAGTAATCATACTGGTAACTTCTAGCCTATAACTAAGTAAAATCTCACATGCCTAGATAAGTCATTCCACTCATGTAATATTTAGAAAGAAAACCTTGATTATAATCACTCATTACATATACATTGAAGCAGCAGTTTATTCCAAAATCCACACCCTTCACCCCCAAAATAAACATCATGTTTGCTGTCATGCTTTCTGGGTACTTGTCAATAATCTGATGGATTCAGTTCCATGGACAGTGATATTTCTGCAGGACTGTAAACATCAATCAATGCACACGAATTGTGTTATTGTGAGAGTTTAATGTTAATTGAAGATGCTATACAACAGGAAAACATAAAATACTGTTAGGCCATTCTTTTTATTCAGCACCTGGAGAACACTGTTACACTGTAAAGTATTTATTACACTTAAAAACAGAAAAACCGAGGTGGATAAAACAGCAAGACGTGGGCTGTAGTGTGTTCTGTAGGGTCCAGACAAGACCATCCAACTTGCTTTGGAACAGTCGGCCCATCCTTTCAAAACCTATTGAAATAAATCATATGTCATTATTAAAACCAACACCAACACTGTTCTTGTTCATTTTGATTTCAAATAAATAAATAAACATAAATATAAACAGATGTAAAATGAAGCGATTAACTATGTTCAGGAGATTACACATGATTTTCCACTTTCTACAGTCTGGATTGTTACCAGATTACAGTTCATGTTGCCTACATGTTCATTCTTTATTATTTCCTAAACACCTTTTTAAACACCATCATTATAAGGACATTCTATTGCATTAGAACACATAATGTGAGAGATATTTGCTGGTACATCTGTAGTTGGCTAAAATGTAGTTGTCTGTTTGCACACGATGAAAAACAATATAAACTTTTTAGACGGTCCCTATCTTGGTTACCACACTACATTGAATATTCAACAAAGTGTGTATGCATTAAAAATATACTTACCCATTTTGATCGATTGTAGAAAATGTTGTAGTTCACAATCTTTGTTGTCAATATTAAGTAGCTGCTTCGAATCTGAAAAAAAATAGCTTCATTGACTATTTAATTGAAAAAGTTCTTTAACGCGAATGTGCGAATATAAAACCAACTTTACCTAAGTAACAGGGTGCACATTTTAAAAAGAGGATAACACGGTGTAGGCAACACCGGTTTTTGTCGTTGTTATCTGTACTGACAGCACTCCAAATTTACAAAAAATGAGCTCAATGTTAAAATTGACCGGAGTTTTCCTTTAACGTTTGAACAACGTTAACATGGGAGTGAACGGAGTTGTCAGAAAGCTTAATAAAGTTTGACTTTATCTGACTTTTTTGTTGACATTTGTTGACATCTAGTGGATGCATAACGCAAACCCAGTCAAACGTTTGACTGCAGTATCTCATGCGCCTTATAATCCGGTGCGCCCCATATATGAAAAATGTTCTAAAATAGGTCATTCATTGAAGGTGCGCCTTATAATCCGGTGCGCCGTATAGTGCGGAAAATACGGTATTTAGGGAACACTTTACAATAAGGTTAATTGGTTAACATTAGCTAATGTATTAACATGAACTAACCATGAGCAATATGTGTGTTATTGTATTTATTAATATTTGTTAATGTTAGTTAATAAAAATAAAGCTGTTCATTGTTTCTTCATGTTAGTTCACAGTGCATTAATTAATGTTAACAAGACTTTAATCAATTATTAGTAAAAGTTGAAATTAACATTAACAAAATTAATAAATTCTGTATAAGTGCAGTTCATTATTAGTTCATGCCATAGGCGTCGATTTCGGTGGGGACGGTGGGTACGCGTCCCCACCAGATTTCGTCATGAGTCATTTTGTACCCACCACTCTTGGAAACATTGAGGAACGGATGTACCTAATACAAATAAAACATCTCCAGTTAACTAGCAGAGCATTCATTTAGTCCGCTCTTAAATAAGAGATCTAGCGCTAAAATGTTTTGTTTTTTAACTCAAGCTGAGCGCTCGTGTCCGCTGCTATCAGTGTCGTGGATACAGTGTTCTCTTTGGCTCGCGCACAGTTTTCACTCGGACGCGCACTTCAATCTATCGCCGTTGCGGAGAGACTCTCTATATATTCATTCCGGTGAAATTACAAAATAAAATGCACACAAACGTGTCCCTGGCTGCTTGATATAGACTGTAACCACTGATGAACGTATTCAGTTTTGAGAGAAAAAAAAACTATACCGAGGGCGGATTAGAACCCGTAACCTCTGACACGCTTGGCAAAAGATCTACCACTAGACCATTTCAGAACTCAAACAAAAATTTGCGGATTGATGCATTTATTTACGGGTTAAACAGGCTGCAGAGTTTGTACCCAGCACTTTTGAAAATGCACTTCTGAATGCGTCTCTGTCCCCACCACATTTCAAACCAAACTGACGCCCATGGTTCATGCTAACTAATTTATTTCACTAATGTTAACTAATGAACCTTAAAGTGTTACTTACCGGTATTTCTACCTGATTCTACCAATAAATTAAAATTTTGTTGTTTTAGCCTACTTTCAATCATTTTGATGTAACATATGGAGTGTACTCGTAGCCTGGTCCCACCAGACTCTCGTACAGTTTCATTTTGGCCTCGCTCCCGCTCGCTCCACTGACAGGCGTTAACTTCCTTGTAGGCGGGTACTTCTGTTGAAAAAGGTAGAGTTGGTTTTATATTCGCACATTCGCGGACTTCCGCGTTCAATAACTCGTGAACTAAACGTTGTTACTACACAAATAACACCTAACAAATATTCTACACAGCTACAACCTAATTTTCCTCAAAACGAGCTTTCCTTCGCAGTGAACAAAATACATTGATCTCTATGCGCAGGCTGCTGAGAAGGGACCGTCTGCAAAGTGCAAAACCCGAAAAGTGTCATTACAAAAACTTCACTGTACTTCTCTGTATTGTTGCCAAAAATGTGTTGCCAGATCACGCATTACTGCTGTCCCGCTGGTTATATTAGCTTTGGGACCGGGGGGCGGGGGCGGCTGACTCGCTTTCGTGGGGCACACGCGCAAGGTCTCTCGCTCTCTCCCTCTCTGTCATGCGCGCGCGATGTATGTAAGCGCGCAGTATGTTCTGTCTCGCATGCGCGCTCTAGATTCCGGGAGATTTTAACATAGATTTCAACTAATTTGCGGGCATCAGCGAGACGCTATCAATATGCGGGAGACTCCCGGAACTTCCGGGAGACTTGGGATGTCTGTAATTGTATGTAGGCCTATAACAATGTGTGATCTGAATTTGGCAACAATACAGAGAATTACAGTGAAGTTTTTTGAATATTCTTCATAATAACAAATCATAAAAATAATGCATAAAGACAATTTTCCCCAAAGTAAGTGTTGTAGTATAATCATCAGGACAGCAGTGATATGTGAACTGAATTTAGTGACACTATAGTGTGTGTTTTTGACTATTACTGACTGGTCCCTTCGGATCTGTCTCTCAGCCGCCTGCACATAAAGAGATCAATGTATTTTGTCCACTGCGAAGGAAAGCTTGTTTTGAGGAAAATAATTAAACATTATTAAAACAATGTTATGATTAGCTCACGAGTTATTGATCCGTGAAGTTTGAATCTGTGAATTTATTGCCAACTTTACTCAACTAGCACACTTCATGTACTGCAGCAATAGTGCACATTTAACAAGTGGAGCTGTTTGTTCCACTATAAGATTTTTGAGGTGTATATTGCTGCATTTCACAGTCAACTAAATGCAATAAATATGCCAATCCCCATGGTGTAGTGTGTTCTTTGGAGAGTGCTTAATAACATTCAAGTGTTTAACTTGGGTAACACTCCACTGAAAAGTTATTGAAATGTTATATTAAGGTAGGTAGGATCATGTAGGACCTTCAGCACATACATGGACAGCGCCATGTCACACAAACATAGTCGAGTTTTCCTAAAAAGTAAAGTTGCCAAGTGGGGTAAAGTTAGTTTTAGGTTTGATATTTGCTGCATATTTACCTAGGCTGCTTTAGGGACCGTCTGTACGTACAGTACACAAATATTTTTATTTAAAACTTACAGTAATTCACCAAAGGGATGTTCCAAATGTTGTAGAATGTTCTGAGTGACCAGACTGACTTACTACTACATGTGATATTTTGCCAATGCCACCCTTACTGTATTTACAGTAAACAAATGTTTTTTATGAAAAATTAAAGGAATTTACCAAAAGGGACTTTCCTTCTTCCAAATGTTTTAAGTGTGTTCATAATGACCAGACTGACTTATTACAGGTGAAATTTTGACAATACCTCTCTTACTATACGTACAATAATCAAATATGTTTATGAAAAAATGTCTGTAATTCCCTAAAGCATTCTTTTCATGTTTCAAAGGGTGTAGTACTTTCCTAGTGACCTGACTGATTTACTACAGGTACAATTTTGACAATACCTCCCTTAATGTACGTACAATTATCAAATATGTTTATGAAAAAATGACTGTCATTCACCGTAATTATTTTTTCATGTTCCAAAGGCTGTAGTGCTTTCCTAGTGACCTGACTGACTTACTACAGGTGAAATTTTGACAATAACTCCCTTACTGTATATGCTATTATCAAATAGGTTTATGAAAAAATTACTGTAATTCACCATAAGTATTTTTTCGTGTTCCAAAGGGTGAAGTGCTTTCACCAGACTGATTTACTACAGGTGACATTTTGACAATACCTCCCTTACTTTATGTACAATAATCAAATATGTTTATGAAACAATTACTGTAATTCCCCTATAGCATTCTTTTCATGTTTCAAAGGGTGTAGTACTTTCCTAGTGACCTGACTGACTTACTACAGGTGAAATTTTGACAATACCTCCCATACTCTACGTACAATTATCAAATGTTCATTTAAAAAAATACTGTAATTTCCCTAAAGCATTCTTTTCATGTTTCAAAGGGTGTAGTACTTTCCTAGTGACCTGACTGACTTACTCCAGGTGAAATTTTGACAATAACTCCCTTACTGTATATACTATTATCAAAAAGGTTTATGAAAAGATTACGGTAATTCACCGTAAGTATTTTTTCATGTTTCAAAGGGTGTAGTACTTTCCTAGTGACCAGACTGACTTACTACAGGTGAAATTTTGACATTACCTCCCTTACTGTATGTACAATAATCAAATATGTTTATGAAACAATTACTGTAATTCCCCTATAGCATTATTTTTATGTTTCAAAGGCTGTAGTACTTTCCTAGTGACTGACTACTGACTGACTTACTACAGGTGAAATTTTGACAATACCTCCCATACTGTACGTACAATTATCAAATGTTTATTAAAAAATTACTTTAATTTCCCTAAAGCATTCTTTTCATGTTTCAAAGGGTGTGAAGTGTAACAAATTTATTAAATGTTTAATAAATTTAGGTTCCAGTACAATAGTTTATAAACTGCAAAAGTTCAGCTGTGAAACTGGCCAGTCCTATTTTGTGTATTGGTCAGATTACTAAAACTCTTAATGGCTCTTGGAGCTCCTGTCTCAGCAAGAGAGTCCTCCCAGTCTTGTTCTCGCGTCTCAGCGTTTGAATGGTTATGCTGATTGGATTGGGAGTGGTATCGCTCTCGGTCTGGGGCAGGTTTCCTGAACCTCTGTACTTCATTTACATGCTTTGTTTCAGAGTGTCTCCACCTCTATGTAATCCCTCCCCCTTGAAAGGTATATAAACTACAATGTATACTGCCTTAGTTAGACTTGTCTTGACGACTGCAGCTACCAACAGCTCGTGTTCTCAATAAAGAATCCTACTGAAGATACAACCAAGTCTCCTGGTCTTCACTTCTGAGTTTCCTACACTTTAGAAGAAAAAGTTCACAACAGGTGTAGTACTTTCCTAGTGAACTGACTGACATACTACAGGTGAGATTTTGACAATACCTCCCTTACTGTACGTACAATTATCAAATGTTTAAAAAAATTTACTGTAATTGCCCTAAAGCATTCTTTTCATGTATCAAAGGGTGTAGTACTTTCCTAGTGACCAGACGGACTTACTACACGTGAAATTTTGACAATACCTAATAATACTGTATTACATATTAATATAATACTGTAATTCACTAAAAGGGGTTTAGTTTGTTTAAGGTTGTAGAACATTAATAGGGGCTACATTATTAATAACAGCAGTGAATGAACCTGTTCGCATTGGTGCAGCAAATCTGACAGGATTTGTACAGGAAGGAAATCTGATAATGTACAGGAAGATCATGGAGGCATTCAAGATACTGTACAGTGTAGAATTTTATGACCAACATGTAATTTTTGCTTCTTTTTTTATAACAATTTTTATTGTACAGACAAAAAAGTGTACATTAAATCATTAAAGAGACAAGCATAAAAGAGAAAACATTGTCTGCACTTTTATCTTTTACATATTCCCTACCAACATAACTAAATGGGGAAAGAAAAAAGAAAAAGAACCACAGCAACAACAGAGTAACCACCACCCCAAACCCCTCCCCCCGCCCACCCACCCACCCAACCAACCAAGAGGATTAGAAAATATCGGCAGTCTCTCCACGCAATTATACTTTATAAAAAAAAAAAAAACTTGCACACCCATGATATATTTAGTCAGAATCTAGTGAGGATACAGAGTCGTAAAGATTTAAAATAGGGTTCCATGTTTTATAAAATGTATCAGTTGAGCCCCGAGTCGAATATTTCAATTTTTCAAGTGAAAGGAATGACATCAGATCCTTTAACCAAAAGGTAGCTTGGGGGGGGGGCGTTGGACACTTCCAAGTTTTGTCCTTAGTTTCCGTGTAGGCGACACATGGGTTAGCGTTAGGCATGGGTTAGATGAAATGAAGACTATTATGTAACACAGAATCAGTGTTGGAGTTAAGGAGATTATTGAAGATAGCTGATGATAACAAGCAGAATAACTGAAGGACAGAGGAACAACAAGAACAGAAAAAAGAGAAAAACAAGAACAACGAAATCAATGAATTCTTAGACAAAATCAACTACAAAAGCTCTTATTAAGAATTTACAGAGGTTTAGATGTTGATGTTTTATTGATAATAATAGTTGGTTTGATGCCACCATTATGGAGATCAGTGTTTGCTTTAGTTGGGCTCTTGACTTTTTATTAGGGCTGTACTAAGCACCGTGTCCCGAACCGTCTCGGTTGGATGCTTGGTTTATCGGAGCGGGCCGGTACCTTTCTTTCCTGAAGTGCATGAGGAGTTGACGAGGGGATGGATGGCACCTTTCTCCACCAGAAATTGCCTGAGTAGCTCCTCCCCCCTCACTACCCTTGATGGGGAGCGGTGAAGGGTTACGAGGCTATCCCTCCAGTGGAGCAGTCTGTTGCGATGCAGCTATGTCCAGCGACCGCTACCTCATGGAAGGCAGGGTTCCAGACTGCGACCAAAATGGTTGCATATGCGACCATTTTTTGAGAATGTGCGAGTTAAAATTTTATGTGGTCGCATTTGTGCAAGTGCATGGTCATGTACTCAGTTAAATTCACGCATGCACAACAGAACGCCGTTGTATCAGCAACTGCTGCAGTCCGTATGTTCAAAATGAACGAGTACATCATGAATCCATTTTCCAAACCGTGTTTTTGACTTATCCTGATTCACTACGGTACGCCTATAATAAGTGTTTGTATTCTGACTATTTTATCCCGGGGTCGGTTCGGCTGCGGAGTTGCCCAGTGCCTGCATGACTCGCCATAGACTTTAACGGAGAGAAGTAGCTCCGGCTACAATGTTCTTCCGCAAGACACTTGCAGTTTATTTATTAACGAACGTACACATCACGCGGATTGCACACTGATGGTGAAACGCGCCAATTAGGAATTAAGTCATAATAAGTGTAAGTTAAATGTACAGTGTACAACATGTAAAAAAGACAAGAGGCTAACAATGTCAAGATCAATATTTGTGTAGCCTGACACGGTATTTTCACACTGCATCCGTTCCAGGAGCGGTGCGTATACAGCAGTGCAGAGATTGCTTACACACCGAGATTGCTTACATTGCTTCTGCTGTGCTGCACGCGCTGAATTAAAGTGACAGTGCATAGTTCGTGGTCAAAATGAGCACAAATTGACATGACAATAAATTTCATCATAAATGCATTTAATTAAATACTAATGGAAGCTTTAGCGTTAAGTTCTGCCAGGAAGACTCAATTGCTACGTCACTTATTACCTTCTCATCTATCCAATCGTGTCTAATACTTGCGGTATAAAAGACCAGTACTTACACATGTTTGAGTTCGCAGATGCTGACGCTTTCATTCACCTCCATCCTCCCCACCACCACCAGGATGGTCCCTTGCCCTCCATCCTCCCCACCACCACCAGGATGGTCCCTTCCTATACCTCACAGGGGGTCGGCTGCACCCCTGCCTTCGTCTTCAGGCAGGAAATGCAGAGTCCGGACCCTCGGATTGCGAGCTATGGACGGGGCCTACGCCAAAGAACTTTATTGCTTGCTGGGGTATCAATAAATGTATTTATTGTTACAGTATTTATTCTCCCGAGTCTTTCTGGTAGAACTATTTTTCACAGTCTTTTCACTATTTTTTACTTTTAACTTTTTAATAATTTTTTTGAGAATATTTTGATTTGATAGTTAAAAGATTAAAACATTTTGCTAACATGAGGTCTTGTGTCAGCTCATGGGTGAGCTCCGCACTGCAACTGACCTCGCCCTCAGGGGCAAGAGGTTTGCAGCCCGCGCGGTCGGTCTGGCGATCTTCTCTCTGGTGGTCCAGGAGCGCCATCTCTGGCTCAACCTGGCGGATATGAGAGAAGAGGACAAGGTTCGGTTCCTGGACTCTCCCATTTCCCAGGTTGGGCTGTTCGGCAACGCGGTTGAGGACTTTGCCCAGCAGTTCTCGGCCGCCGAGAAGCAGACGGAGGCCATCCGGCACATCCTGGCCCGACGGCCTGCTGCTGCCTCCACCCGTCCGTCGGTGGCAGATCCTCCGCCTGCTCGTCGCCGAGGGCGCCCGCATGCAGCCGCCTCTGCTCCCGCTGGACCGTCGCAGCGGCCTCCACCCAGGTCTCAGCGTGGAGCCGGCCACAGGAGGGGCGCCCCACCCGCTACCAAGCCAGGTGGCAAGCGACAGCGAAAGCGAAAGCGTTAAACCTTTGCCGGGCCACCTAGGGATGGAGAAATGCTCTTGGAAATGTCACCGGCCACTCCCTTCACTCTTAAGAGGACCGAGTAAATTTTTTGTTTTGTGTGTGTGTTTGTTACACCGCTGGTCCCCAAAAAAGCGGGGCCAGCGGCACCCACCTATTCAAAGAAAGAGCAATTTCTCCCTTCCTGGGCCCCAAGAGGGCCCCCATTAACACCGACTGAGGGGTCATGTACAAAGGGCATGCTTTAACGGAGGGCTGGGCGACCTCAGACTGCATTGGTATTTGTTACCTCGAGTTGTTGAAGTTCACCTCGCTTTGAGCCACCGCTGCTCAGCGAGCTGGAACTGGTCTGAAAAGACAACATCGCGACCGTTGCGCTAAGCTTACCTCGCATGTCACAACTCACCCGTCACCTCCTCCTTGGAGTCAGAAGCTTCTGAGGTCGCTTCATTCCACTATTTTTTCCGGCCTGCTCAATTGTGTCACCGACGTTTGCCTCTTTGGACTCGTCCCTCTGCCAGTTGTGTTCCTGTCTGAGCGGACAACCCTTGGACAGACACTGGCTCTCAGCTGACCCCGGGGCTCCGCAGAAATGCGTTCCCCAGTCAGCCTTCTAAGAAAGCAGCTATGCGATTCATGTCGCTTGGCGCCTGCTCAAGTTCAGTGATTTTCATCACACTCAGGTTTTGAGCAGAAATGCTCCTGAAGCTCAGTGAAATTCATCACACTCAGGTGTTGAGTAGAAATGTTCCTGAAGCTCAGTGAATTTTATCACACTTAGGTGTTGAGCAGAGATGCTCCTGAAGCTCAGTGATCTTCACATCTAGTGTTGAGCAGTGCTCCTGTCTTGTCGCTTGCACCTACTGTACTACGTCAGGAATGGAGCAGGTCTTGATATTTGCCCCTTATTGGCCCAACCAGACCTAGTTTCCCTCTACAGCCTTCCTGACTTCCCCTGAATACATTTCAGGGACGGAGCATGATGACACCCGCGTTCAAAAAAATGGACGCGGAGGTTCAGGTGGCTACCACAGGAATATTTGGTGGTTACCATCACTTCTGCAAGCACCCCCTAAAAAGAGTAAGTTGTGCTTTGCTAATGAGAAGTGGAACCTATTCGTTGAGTGAGTCTTCTCTCCGTGAGGAGATCCTGAGAGCGTTTGGCCATTTCAGTGCTCTCTTTCCTGCAAGATGCGTTGGAGTAGGCTGTTTTCTTCCACCCTCAAAATGATTTCATCTCTGTTTTCTTGACGCACATCATGATGCAGAAGCATGGGTAGCACGTCCTGGTCGTCAGGTTCCTGAGGGAGCAAGGGAAATCCCTGCGCCCCTCTTTATTCTCTTGGGCCTTATCTCTGGTGCTACTGCACTGCAGAGATCGCCCCTGAGCCACTGCAGGTAGTGAGTTAAAACTTCTGTTTTGAAACAGTTCTTCTGCTCGCATGGTCTCTACTAGAGGGTAGGGACTTGCTCGTTTTCGGTCAACGAGTCGTGCCTGGAATTCAGACCGGCTACTCTCACGAGCTGAGACCCTGGCCTGGATATGTGCCCAAGGTTCCTAGCTCTCCCTTAAAGGGACCAGGTGGTGAACCTGCAAGCACTGCCTGGAGGAGGCAGACCCAGCCCTGGCTTTTCCCTGTCCGTCCGCTCCATTGCGGTTATACGTGCACAGAATGCAAAGCCTGGACCTCAGACTGGCTCTTGTCTGTTACAGAAACCAGCAGAAGGGAAGGCTGTTTCCAAGCAGAGTTTGGCCCACTACATGTGGTTGCCTTCATCTTGGTGAGAAAGTTCCCAAGGTGCATGTGCCCACCTAGGTGGTGAGCTCCTCCTAAGTGAGGATATTTCTCCCTCCTAGGCGTTGACACAGAGTGCCTCGCTAAACAGATGTTTAATAGATTTGGGGGCTGGGCGACACCCATCACGTCCGCTAGAAGTCTAGCCTATGTGTCGAACTGCTGCTTCCCGTGGGATCCCTTCATATGAAGCCAGTTTCACTGTAAGCCCGGTTCGTTGTGTCGGCTTGCTGCGCCATTCCCCTCCTATAGACTGGATACGTGCGTAATTTTGCTCCAATTGAGTTCCCCTTATTTAGCCGAACCCTGTCGAATTCCTGCAATACCCTTCGGCAACGGACGTGGTGGAACGTCCAAAGCCAGGCCTATCACTCGTATGCACTGGTGGAACCTGTGTTAGGCTGGGTCCATATGCTGTGATCCCTACGGCAATCATATATGTGTTTTATTCTACGGTACGGCTCCCTGCGGCGAGCCCGTGTCTTCAGGCTCTGCCGTCACTGTCCGGTTGAGTCTCCCCCTGTCATAGGCTGGAGCCACCCCAGTGACATTACATATGTTTTACTGCCCAGTCTTCCACCCAGTCCATATGTGTATTCTCCACGTTACCTCCCTTCGGGCAGGATGTGGCTTCCGCAGCGTCCCTTCCTTCCATGTTCAGGGAACGCTTTCCCAGTGGTCCTGTAGGAACAGCAGTGACTTCCCTGCCTAAGCCTTTCCATCCCCGCCTCAGTTGCAGTAAGATCAGGAGGCTTTTGTCTAGGCACTGGAAGGTGGCAGCACTAGATGGCTTTTTATGTGGGATCTCAATCAGTCGACACGTCGACTACGTATTTAACCCTCGTTCCCTGAAGGAGGGAACAGAGACATTAGTCCCGTCGCCACTATTGCTGGACCACCGCTGACTCCGAGTTACGCTCGGCTCATCAGCGAAAAACAACTAGTGCGTGCATCCACTTCCCTATTTATATCCACGCCGCGGGGGCGGAGTGTGTGATGCAAGTCACGTACGCCAATTCCATTGGCTGGTTTTAATAGTACTTGAAGATGACAGGCTCTCTAAGCGTGATCCCAATCAGTCGACACGTCGACTATGTCTACGAGGGTTACATACGTAACTGAGACGTTGTATCTAATCTGATTTCACATATTAGTCAATGGTCAACGGATTCACATATTGATCAATAATATAAAATATAAAAGTGATCATAATTCGTAATTGTCGTTAGTTGAAAAAAAAAATTTCGGTCTTCTGTTTTTTTACAATTTATGTTATAGGGAAGTAAAACACGATACAGTGTGTGATACAATAGTGCTTTGAAAACTGTGTCTGAGCATCGGAGCCCCGGTGTCAACCATCCCATCACTACTGATTATAGTAACCCTGGGACTCTACTACTGCATGAGATCCAGAAGGGTTTTAATCAGATAAACTGAATAATTTAAAAAAATAATAATTGTGCTCCTGTTTAAAAACACAATGTATACTAAACACTTTAAAAAATCTTGTGCTTTTTAGACACACACAGACAACAAGAATCAGCATATGAAGCTCAACAACGGTGACATGCTTCATGCATCACACTTTGTGAATCACACAAAACTCATCCATGGCTCTCAGAATGCACTGCGGCATGAAACATGTCACCGTTGTTAATGTTGAGATTCATACGCTGATTCTTGATGTCTCTGTGTGAGTGAGACTTGGAGGAGTTCAAGATGTGTAAAATGTTTTTTAAAAATATTTCAGATTATTTTATTAAACTGTGCTCAGTGTTTCCCACAGAATTTGATTCTATTTGCGGTGGTGGGGTGTCGGGTGGGGCGGGTTGGTTTTTTTCGGGTGGGTCGGGGTGGGTTGGTGTGGGGGGCTGGTATGGGGGTTAATTAAGGCACAACAAAAGGGTTAAATATATCATATATTTTTATTGACACGTATCTTTCTATGACTGCTCCACAGACTTCTTGTTGCAAATTTTGCACCCTTTGTTTGCACATTTAATTTTACGGGACTTTCTGAAAAAATATTCCAATGCCCTATCATATGGGAAGGCCTCAGGACAGGGTCCATTGATGGAGATCCTCAAGCAGGCAGCCAGGTGATCTCCTTGAAGCTGGTTTCGGAGGTCTGTTTTCACCTAAGGACAAAGCAACAACAACAAAAATTCCCACAAAATGCACTAAAATAAATAAAATGTATAATTTGATTGAATTTCGCAAAAACTCCCATTTATCACAAAAAAGGTTTTACGCTCGCGTGAGGTGGTTTTTCAGGCAATTCAGATTTTTTTTTTTTTTGCAAAACTGCAATGGAAACAGTTTTTGCGCATTTACAGTCACCTGACTTAGAAAGCGCAGTGTGTTTGGACAGAATACGAGACAGAGTTCTTTATTAAATTCATAAAAGACAAAATAATTACAGGAATACTGGATTCTAAACCTTAAAGAAATGCCACAATCAAGAGCTCGGAGCAGAAATGAGTGAGAAAACACCTCATATGTGCCGCTCACAGTATAAGGGTCTTTCCTTGTCATTAATGCTTGGGTAACACGCGGCCTACGTCTCTTTACATTAATAGGCTAATGATAATAATGTCTAGTGCGGTGGCTGTGAAATAAACCTACCAACGTCCGTTGCCATGATTTTTGGAATGACTGATCGCGAGAGGAAAAAAAGGACGTTTTAGTCGCGCCGTCATTTCGCAATAGTTTTTTTATCGATATTTAGAAAAAATCTGTAATGGAAACGCGACAGCGTTTAACATAGACTAACTTCTCAGAGTTATGTTGTGCGTATACTAACCTTTCAACTCCGGGTCCGGATTGATTTCTGGAATCTTCTTCGCTGGGGAATAAGCACCATCCTCCTACGCATGCTCATGTTTTGATGCAGATCGTGCTCGAGGAGGAGGAGGGGATATTCGCGCGCGCGCCTCCGTTGTCAGTTTGTGTGTGTGAGAGTGAGAGAGAGGGAGGGAGCAAGCTAGCTGCGCGCAGCTCTACAATAAAATACTATTTACCCATATTAAATAGTTAAAAATTTGAAAATCAATCCGTGGCGGTCAGCGTTGCTATTGTGGCGGGCCGCCACAAATTAATGAATGTATGGGAAACACTGGTGCTGGTTCACTTACTGTAAAAATATAATAACTGTTTATTATGTTATGTTGTATTTTACAGTAAGAGAACCAGCACAGTATAATAATACATAATATAAGTGAAAAAAGCCAATACATGATGATTATATTCTTATCATTAAGCAGCTGACTGTATCAGGTCACATTTTCCCCCTGCTGTTCTTGCCATAACAAACACAGTTACAGAAACCAAAGAAAATCTAAAATATTATAAAGTCAAGAGTCAAACTGCCCAACTAAATCAAACACACTGACCACCATAATGGTGACACCAAACCAAACTATTATTTTTATTAAAACATCAACATCTAAAGATGTTAATTCTCAATGAGAACTTCTGTAGACGAATGGCAGAAATAAAGTCAAACTGTTAGTAATAAGTGAAGCTGGTAATGCTGTTTGTGGAGATGTTTAATCCTCCTCTGCTGAGATCTTAAGAGATGTAATGTCTTCTTTTATCTTCAGTTGATTTCATCTAAGGCTGTGGCTGGAAGTCAGTTGTAGTTTCTGTTCTTGTTGTTCCTCTTTCCTTCAGTGATTCTGCGGGGCCTACATGAAAACAGAACTGGCTGGGCCCCAGTTAGATAGCCCAGGTTAAACCCATTTGGGCCCCACATGGAATTTTAAGCAAGTATTGTTTTCAGAAAACAACTCTTATTATCTTAATTATGCTTTTCAAGTAAATGTGTCTTGATTTAAGAATGTTCAGATGTTTGTACTGAAAAACAAGACATACTTAGGAATCATTTATTTTTAAGAATTTTTTTTTTTTTTTTAGTGACACACTTGTGAGCTAAATGTAACATGAAGTAATTAGCATCCATCCCCCAGTTTACTGTCTCCAGCAAATCTGCGTTGTCATCCTCTGTTTAACTCTTGGCCGAGTCATTTAGTTGAATGACAGATGGATTGGCACACTTAATATGATGTTACGTTATATTTCTGTTTAATAAACACTCACCTACGTATGTTCTCACTTACACAAGCTCTCCATAACACAAACAGAGAAAGAATGTGAGAAAAGAAAGAGGGACTTTAGAAAGAGGGAAAGAGTGTAAAGATGAATATAACAAATTTTATAGAAATATTAGAAATATGCAAAGTTAGCAGAAATCAGACCAGAACACATGGCAAATTTTCAAAAACGTTGAACACAATAAAGTCTTTTTTTTACAGTGACAATAGTGATAATATATATTTTTGTAGTCATAAACTAAGTGTATCCACAAACGTCTGAAAAGTTTTCAATAAACTTTGACCCCTAACATTCTACATAAGAATTTAAAAAAAGGGTTGAGAGTTCTAAGAAACAGCAAATTTTTTATTAGTATTATTTTATATGGGAAGATAATGTATATTAAACATGAAACAATAACACAACATAGAGAAGTTAAAAGGGACACAGTTGGATGAACCTCACAAAACCTGGCTAGGGCATTTCTTGGTCATATTTCATATTAAAATGAAAAGCAAAATATAAGAATGTGTATTTGTATAAAAGTCCGTGGGCATGACAGGAAGGTGCTAAATTTACATAAATGTCACAATGCAACAAAAAAAAATGTCTTAAAAATAGGCTTTGTTTTCCAACGTTGCATCTTCGCAATTGCATCTTTGCATGTTCTAAATCACATAGTTTACTGTCTTCTACTGTAAATAGATAATCAAACAAACATTGTAAACAGCATTTGCACATATTATGATCAATGGGTTTGTATGACTTTTCAAGTTCCCCTTATTACCGGATAATTATTTTAAAACTATTGTGTTCACACTCACAAAAGAGCTATTTAAAATTTAGTAAATATTTCAAAGTTAAATATATTCACTACAGGAATATCCGTTACTTTTTAAATGTTTGGGAACAATTTTCAAATTCCCTAACATTTCCACCTTTTTCCATGAATGTGTGAACCCTGTGGATAACGTAAACAAATTCCATTAAAATGCAAACCCCCCACAGTCGAAAGCATCAAAATCAGAGTCTCCCTCAAAGTCGAAGCTGTTAATGTGTGGCGACTCTATGGCTTGGCTGCAAGCATGGTACGAACTGCCTCCCCCCATCTCAGAGAAACCTGTGGAGTGAGTGATTTCAGGAGCATGAACAGCCAGGTTAGAGGCGGCAGGTGGACAGGAGTTCAGGTAGCCCAGCGCTGAGGACGCGGCTGCTCCACCCATCAGCAGACAGACGGCTCTCACAGCCCGTGCATCGCTGCTGTTTCCGTGGCGCAGGCAGTCTGCGGAGTGAAGGGGCGGAGCCACAGTGGGGCTGCAGGGAGGCCGTTGGTTTATGCTGCCTAAAGTTCACAACAGAAACAGTTGTAGATAAGTGTACATAAACATGTTGAGATTGTATCATTGCATATGCACTATGCACAATCACAGAGGCTGTTCATTATGTGCTCAGTCAACGTTTACAGAGATCAGAGAGCAGTTGCGGCACCACAATGGCCTACTTTATTTTATCGACAATGCTGTTCCAGACACAGAAAACTGCCACCTTTCTCCTATTAAACTTCAAACAAAAAGAAATGACCAGGCTCAGACAATTTTTAAAACTCCTAATGGCAAAAGACAAGATTAAAAACACTAAAATAACAGCAGCTAACAGCATATTATGGCAAGAGCTAAATTGTATTTAAATTGCTAAATTATATAAATGGCTAAATTTGACAGACTAAGTGTTTTTATCCCTTACAGACCAAAAATATATGGGATTATACTGCAAAATATAATGCAATATATTATATAATACATTTCCATATATGGGAAACTAGTGCTTATGTTTTTCAATATACTGCAATATATGCATTGACCATGTATGGCTATTAATACATGTAAAATATTTATAAATGAAGACAAAATTAGCATTACATGTAATATTCACAAAGTTTTATCCTTTATTGTGTACATATATTGCACATACATGTTCCCATATGAATGTGAATGTATGTTATACACATATACTGTATATACACACACATTCACAGAATGAGTTACGACAGATTTCTAGTTCCCAGTATGCTTTGCTTCTGACTAACTGACTGAAAGGAGACCAAATATGAATGTTTTGCTCAATATTTATTTGGGAGGGGGGGATATGTTAGTGTTTAATGTTCTAAACATACATAAACATGTCAACATACACATGTCGCTGAAAACTGGAAATTGCTCGATTGCTCCGGTCTGCCTCGTTGCTGCTGCTGCTGCTGCTGCTGTTGCGTTGGTTTGTGTCTGTAAGCTTCGTATATCTTTCTGTTTTTAATCACTACTATTTACTATCATTCCTTGTTGTTTATACTGATAAATATAGCTTACCCAACATCACACATTAACCTTACATCGCTAGCTTCTAAATCGTTATTGGTAGCACAACACGCTAGTAATTCAGTGTTAAAAAAGTGTCAACTATCCTCTCCCTATGGAGGATCCCTCTCCCACTCTACAGATAAAGCGTTGTTGAAAATCCGGTTCGCGTACCCCGAAGTGATAAAATAAAATTCTGTATCAAATGTATAGGCAAGACATGTAGCTTGTTTAGGCATGGTTTGTAGGGAAATTACAAACCTGCACACACATATTCAAACGAATTTAACTATAGAATCAATTTTTTAATGCGCATGTGAACGCCATCAGGTCACAGGTTCGCGTTTAAAGTCTGTTTAGAGAGAACGCCGTCGTCTTAGTGGCCCCTAATGTAATAACAAATGATAATTTTGCTGGAAGTGAATCAATCAAAACCAACTTTAGCTGGAAATAACATTATTCAAAAATCGCTATAAAGCCAAAACAATCCCTGTTACCGTAAATTGTATGTTTATCTCTGTAAAGCTGCTTTGAAACAATCTCCATTGTTAAAAGCGCTATATAAATGAAGATGACTTGACTTGACTTTATTCGCCAGCCTGTTAGCGTGCCATCCGTGCACTCTCTATTTATTTATTTATTTTTTCTCGCACGCGCCTTTTACGAGTTTCATCAAACAACATAGGTGAGTTGGATCAGTCAACAAACACGGTGAGTCATGTCATTTTCTCCTTTTCACCTGCACTTCATGTACCATGTATAGCATAGTCCTCTCTGTCAGCATAGGATTTAAATGTAATAAATGCAGGGAGATAGTCAGGCTGACGGAGAAGATTTCAGAACTAGAGACACGCATCCAAACTTTAATCAAGGTTAATTGTAAGAGTGCAAGGGCTTTAGATACGGCTTTAGACACTGCTTTGGATGCGACTAGCTTAGTGAACTCTGTACATTGTTCGGTTCCGGCTGAAGTAGAGCCCGTGAAGCAGGGCAATTGGGTGATGGTGAGAGTCACGGGAAAAAACACCGCTCTTCCGTTCCGATTACCATAACAAATAGATTCTTCCCACTCAGTGAAACATCCACTGAGAAACCTGTTGAATGTGCCCTAGTTATTGGCGATTCTATTACACGGAACGTGAAAATAGAGACACCAGCAACCATAGTCACATGTTTGCCGGGAGCCAGAGCGCCTGACATCAAAGCAAATTTAAAAGTGCTGGCTAATTTTAATCGTAAATTCTTTAAGATTATTATTCACGTCGGCACTAATGATGTTCGACTCCGCCAGTCAGAGATCACCAAAATTAAGGTTAAAGAGGTGTGTGAACTCGCAAGTACGATGTCAGGCACTGTAGGAGGAGGAGTGATGAGATAGTTAGTAGACTGTCCTCACTCAATGGCTGACTGTCTAAGTGGTGTCCACAAAATAATATAGAATTCATAGACAATTGGAAAAGTTTTTGGGGAAGACCTGACCTTTTAAAAAGAGATGGTATTCATCCCTCCTGGGATGGTGCTGCTATTCTCTCTAGTAATGTGGGACATAGTCACATAGTAATATGGCACATAGCTCAAACATGACAATCTGGGGCTCAGGTCAGGAAACAGACAGACTGGCTAAACTGACCGTCTGCCAGCTGTCTCATGTCACCAAGGTCAGATAAATCCCATCACATAGAGACTATTTCACCTAGATATCATCATATAGAGACCGTGTCTGTTCCCCGAATTAGGACATACATAACACTTCCAAACCCATCTAAGGGTAAACAATGAATTGATGTTCAACAAATAAAAAACAGATATAATACAAATGAGCAAATGATAAAGCTTGGGTTTCTGAATATTCGATCCCTTACTTCAAAAGCACTTATTGTTAATGATATGATTACAGACTATAACCTAGACATGTTGTGTTTGACAGAAACCTGGCTAAAACCAAACAATTACATTACTTTAAATGAGTCCACCCCCCAGGATTACTGTTATTAACATGAACCTCGTCTGAAAGGCAAAGGGGGAGGTGTTGCTGTAATTTATTGTAATATTTTCAGAATTACTAAGAAATCTAGTTTCAAATATAATTATTTTGAAGTGTTGGTGCTTAATGTAACAATATATAGTGTAAATGATAAATCATGTTTGAGATTTGTGCTGGCTACTGTATACAGGCCACCAGGGCACCATACAGACTTTATCAAAGAATTTGCTGACTTTCTATCAGAGTTAGTACTCGCTGCAGATAAAGTCCTAATTGTTGGTGATTTTAATATACATGTAGATATTCGTTATCTACATGTATATTAAAATCACCAACAATTAGGATTGATTGTTGCATTGGGAGATGCATTGGGATTGGCCTTTAAAGATATTCTTAACTCTACTGGAGTTAGACAACACGTGTCAGGACCTACTTATTGTCGTAATCATACTCTAGATTTAATATAATCACACAGAATCAATGTTGATACTATTGAAATTTAGCAGGAGAGCGATGCCATCTCAGATCATTATCTAGTCTTGTGTAAATTTCATTTAGCCAAGGCTGTAAAGCCGACTCCATGTTACAAATATGTTAGACCTATCAATTTTGCCACTAAAGATTGCTTTATTAATAATCTTCCTGATCAGTTTCATCATCTAAGCATCCCAGATAGCTTAAGTCAAGTCAAGTCAAGTCATCTTCATTTATATAGCGCTTTTAACAATGGAGATTGTTTCAAAGCAGCTTTACAGAGATAAACATACAATTTACGGTAACAGAGATTGTTTTGGCTTTATAGCGATTTTGAATAATGTTATTTCCGGCTAAAGTTGGTTTTGATTGATTCACTTCCAGCAAAATTATCATTTGTTATTACATTAGGGGCCACTAAGATGACGGCGTTCTTTCTAAACAGACTTTAAACGCGAACCTGTGACCTAATGGCGTTCACATGCGCATTAAAAATTGATTCTATAGTTATATTCGTTTGAATATGTGTGCGCAGGTTTGTAATTTCCCTACAAACCATGCCTAAACAAACTGCTTGTCTTGCCTATAAATTTGATACAGAATTTTATTTTATCACTTCGGGGTACGCGAACCGGATTTTCAACAATGCTTTATCTGTAGAGTGGGAAAGGGATCCTCCTTAGGGAGAGGATAGTTGACACTTCAGCACTGCATTGTCATCGGGTCCAGGCGAATCTCCTTCGTCAGATCTGGATACGGCCTGGATCCAGCAGGCTGCAGGAAAACCTCGGGATAAACAAAGACACTAAAGTTAGCGTAGATGCCATCCTTCTTATGATGTAACGAGTACATCTGGATTTAAGGGAAGTGTTCCCAGTTCCGGCTGACCTAATCTATGCAGCCTAACATTGAATTATCGAGGTCTATAATGTATTATGCTAGGTCAAAGAGATGTGTTTTTAGTCTAGCTTTGAACTGACAGAGTGTGTCTGCTTCCCGGACAATGGTAGGAAGACTGTTCCAAAGTTTTGGTGCTAAATAGGAAAAGGATCTACAGCCAGCAGTCGATTTTGATATTCTAGGTATTATCAACTGGCCGGAATTTTGAGATCGCAATAGACGTGAAGGACTATAATGCTTTAAAAGCTCACTCAAGTACTGTGGAGCTAAACCATTTAGTGCTTTGTAAGTAATCAACAATATTTTAAAATTTATACGATGTTTAATAGGCAGCCAATGCAGTTTTGACAGAACCGGGCTAATATGGTCATATTTCCTGGTTCTGGTAAGAACTCGAGCTGCTGTGTTTTGAACTAGCTGTAGTTTATTTATTAAGCGTGCAGGGCAACCACCCAGTAGAGCATTACAATAATCTAGCCTTGATGTCATGAACGCATGAACTAATTGTTCTGCATTTGTTAATGAGAGCATATGGCGTAATTTAGATATGTTTTTAAGATGGAAAAATGCGGTTTTACAGATACTAGACACGTGACTTTCAAATGAGAGATTGGTATCAAAGAGCACACCCAGGTTCCTATCCGACGACGAAGACTTAACAGAGCAGCCATCAAGTGTTAGACAGCATTCTAGGTTATTACGTGTGGAAGTTTTTTGTCCAATAATTAGAATCTCTGTTTTTTCAGAATTTAGTAGTAGGAAATTACTAGTCATCCAATTTTTTATATCGGCTATGCATTCCGTTAATTTTGTGAATTGGTAAGTTTCGTCGGGGCGTGAAGAAATATAGAGCTGAGTATCATCAGCATAACAGTGAAAACTAATTCCATGTTCCCTAATGATATCTCCTAAGGGTCAATAGTATCAAATGCAGCACTAAGATTAAGTAGCACTAATAGAGAGATACAACCACGATCGGATGATAAGAGCAAATCATTTGTGACTCTGATGAGAGCTGTCTCGGTACTATGGTACGGTCTGAATCCTGACTGAAAATCCTCGCAGATATAATTTCTTTCTAGAAAGGAACACAGTTGTGAGGATACTGCTTTTTCTAATATCTTTGATAGAAAAGGCAGATTCGAGATCGGCCTGTAATTGACTAATTTTGCATGCAACCTGAGCGGGCAGGGCACGCCTTGCGCTTGGTAAGTCAAGGCGATGGCATCCACTATCCAGTGGGCCATTCTCTGCTTGGAGACAGCATTTCCCTTCTGCTGGCCTCCGTAACAGATAAAGAGCTGGTCTGAGGTCCTGACACTTTGAGTTCTGTCCACGTACATATGCAGAGCGCGAACGGGACAGAGCAAAGCCAGGGCTGGGTCTGCCTCCTCCAGGGGCAGCGCTTGCAGGTTCACTACCTGGTCCCTGAAGGGAGTGGTAGGAACCTTGGGCACATAGCCAAGCCGGGGTCTTAGAACAACGTGGTTGTCACCCGGCCCAAACTCTAGGCACGATTTGTCGACCAAAAATGCGTGCAGGTCCCCTACCCTCTTGACAGAGGCCAGTGCAACCAGCAGCAAAGTCTTCATGGAAAGAAGCTTTAAGTCTACTGATTGCAAAGGCTCAAAGGGGGTTTCCTGAAGTGGTCGAAGCACCCAGGAAAGGTCCCAAGAGGGTAAGGAGGGGGGTGGAGGCCCCCCTAAGAAACCTGATGACCAGGTCGTGCTTTCCAACTGTTTTGCCATCTATGTGGTCGTGATATGCGGAAATAGCTGCAGCATGTACTTTGAGGGTGGAGGGAGACAGCCTTCGCTCCAACCCTTGCTGCAAGAGAAGAACACCACTCGACGAACAGGTTCCACTTCAGTGCGTAAACACGTCTCGTGGACGGCGCCCGTGCTGAAGTGATGGTGTTAAGTACCTCTGGGGGGTAACTCACCTAGAACCTCCGCGTTCAGGGACCAGACATGGAGTTTCCATGGGTGCCATAGAGTGCCATTGGGTGCCCCGTCTCTGACTCAGAAGATCCTTCCTCAGAGGAATGGGCCAGGGAGGGACTGTCGTGAGGAGCATGAGTTCTGGGAACCGGAACTGGGAAGTTCCTGGGAAGTTCTGGGAAGTCCGGGTGGGCCAATAGGGACCCACCAGAAGGACCTGCTCCTCGTCCTCCCTGACTTTGCACAGTGTCTGCGCAAGTAGGCTCACTGGGGGAAACGCATATTTGCGGAGGCCCCGGGGCCAGCTGTGTGCCAGTGCGTCCTTGCCGAGTGTTCCCTCGGTCAGGGGGTAAAACAGCTGGCAGTGGGAGGTCTCTGAGGAGGCAAACAGGTCTACCTGAGCCTCCCCGAACTCTCTCCAGATCAGCCGAACCGCCTGGGAGTGGAGTCGCCATTCTCCCAGGAGCACAGCTCATGATAGCTCGTCGGCCACACGGTTGAGCACGCCGGGGACATACATGGTTTAAAGCAACCTCAGATGCTTCTAACTCCAGAGGAGGAGATGACGGGCGAGTTGCGACATGCGACATGCGACGGGAGCGTAGACCATCTTGTCGGTTGATGTACGCACCAGTCGCAGTGTTGTCCGCACGGACCAGCACATCCCTGCCCTGTAGCGGCTCCCCCACTAACACAGAACGTTTAGGGAATGTTAGTTTATGGTTATCTAAAGGTTAGTTTGAACCAAATCAAAAACTAACGTTTAGGGAACCAGGGTTATAACGTTCCCTAAACGTTAAGGTAATCAACCAACTAAAACGTTCTCCTGTGGTTGCACTGTACCTCCACACAACGTTCCCGTTTGGTTGTTTTTGGTTGTTCTGAGTGCTGTTTTGAAATGTTTATTTAAACCAGCTCCATTTAATGACGTAGCATATAAAAGGTTTGCGGTCACTTGATTTAGATTCACTCAAAAATGATTGATCTTATGAAATATAAGTCAGATAAACAGCATAGCAAGAGAATATATTTATTTTTAGGCTGATAATAAATTTAGCTAAAAACAATACTTTTTTTTTTTATTTTTTTTTAACTGTATTAGTTAAAAATACTTAAAACAGAAATCTATCAATAGAACGATTTTTACAACTAAGAAAATTCACTTCTTTCATTTCACTTCTTACAAGTGGCTCAGTTCGGTGTACGAATCCAACCGTTACACCCCCACGCCAGTAGGGGGAAGTGCCTCTGCTTTCAGGTGACCGATTGAAGTCCTGTACTGACTTCCGTGTTGTGCTATTTACATACACAAAATGTCCTTCTGGATCGATACACAGAACTTGCCTGGGAACCCATCTTCTTTCAGGTAAATGGACGCTCGAGATAAATTGGTGTGTTTGAGCACAGGTATATTAGCCCTAAACATTATAGACACGTTTTAGTTAGTGCTAGCTCCCAACTTAACTGACCAGTTCATGTTGCCTAGTACAAGCCACCTTGTGTAGTTACATTTTTGAATTCATGTTTTTTCCGTCTCTTTATAGAAAAAACACACGTAGCACTCACACTGTTTGTGAGTTTCATGTAGGATTAAACAAATAATAATAGTTCGGTAAGATATTTTTATAACAGTTTTCTGCTATCACTGTTAGAATACATTCAGAACATGTTTCATTTATTCCTGTACCGTTGGCATCCCTGTACCATCGAGCAAATAAGGATGTGTGATGTTACACACTGTAGCATTATACTTTTACATTTAAACAGTAAATAAAAAAACTCCATATCTAATGTTTAAGTACAGGAAAGAGATAAAAAAAACACTATACATGGGTAGTACCACTGTGTCGGGGAGAGCAACACACTCCATTTTAGTTTAAAATTACCCTCTAAAATGCTGATTGGCCAGTTTGCCTGACGTCAAGGCGTGTGACGCAACACGGACGTTCCTGATTGGCTGGGAGAAATGGATAAGTCTACGTAGAACCCCGTTCACTATCAGGAAGTCTTGGAAAAACAACCAACAACAACAACCAACGACCTACACAGCTTCACATTCTCACAAAAAAAGTAAGTGAAATACGCTACAGTTTCATGATGTTGTGGTTGTAATGCAAGGGTTTGGGGTTTAACCTTAAGCCCTTTCCCTCGTAGGGCTTTGTTATATTCCGGCACTGTGCATGCTAATATGACTGTTTTGGGTCCTGTAGCTTTAATAATGGATATGCCTCGAGCTAATGGCTGTAATTCATATATATACTGTATATATATCTGTAAAGTATATATATATATTGGGCTTTGTTTGAGTCTTTGTTTGCGGCTGTGCACGACGTGTGCTTTGCCGCATTGTGTGTTTTGTGTAATCATGTTAACCTGCTTGCGTACTTGTTACAAATAAGATATACCGGTTCTTTTAATTAATTAGCATTTCTATAGCTGCTGTGTCTCCCCATTAGAAAGTCTCTGGGCTACAATTTGAAAATCCTGAGAAATCCTGTCACATGCAATATTAACACTGACTGTATGCATTTTTAGGTTTCATTTCAACAGGAACTCATAGGTTGCATTCAACAATGAGTACAAGGAAAGAGCGGCAGGCCTACACAAAGCGATGGAAGAGGGCACGACGAGAGCTGGCACGACTGGAACAGACTGAGCAAGAAGTGGTGCATCTTCGCCAACATCAAGAACCACAGCTACAATTGTAAGAGGAGTGTGAAGAGGACCCAGAGCTCATGGCAATGCCAGCTAGTTCTGTCAACAGCTCTGAGGAGGACAGCAGCAGTGTTGCTTCTGCAACTTGGCAGTGTCTTTCAGACCTGGAAATGTGGGAGACGCCCAAGAAACAAACCTATTTGTTTAGTCTTTTATTTCAGATTAATCTGTTCCACAAGCGAGAAAGCATTCCAGGTCAGAGTGTGTGTCTGGAAGCCCTGTCCGTAAGTTAACATTTATGCATGCATTTAAGAAACCAGAATCATATTTCCTACCATGGAACTACTGAGTACTGACATTCAACCTGGTGCATATCATGTGACTGTTCTGATGTGTTTGTCTCTTTCGCCAGTATGACAGTGATCTCCACACGCAAGACCTGGGCATCGGCTGCTCTCACTGTAGTGGAGTGGATGGCCCGAAACTTCGGGGGACGCCGGGCGGACTGAATTACACAGCCGAGCCCGATGGTCCGAATGAGCCAGCGAGATAGACTGGGGAGCGCTAACCAGGCTCGCAGAGACCGTACAAGTGGGACCAAAGGGACCGTAGGCGTACCCGGAGTGGGCCAGCGAGGTGGAACACAGGGACGCGGCTCGGGAGGCTCTCTCTGGGAGGCGGCCCGTAGCGGGGTCTGAGTGTGCTGTGCAACACTTAACTGGTTCCACGGTGCAGGAGGCGGCTCGGTGGCGTTCTTGGACCGCACACTGCTGCCAGCTGGCGATAGAAGAGGTGGATGAGAGTGGCAAGGATTCTCTCCTCCCACTGCTCTCCGGGCCCTCTTCGGACCCAGAGATGAAGAAAACTGCTCTTTTATTGAAAATTTGGGTACCGCTGGTTTTTGAGGCCAGCGGCGGAACACAAACAGAAGATTTTTCCACCCGGCCCTCTTCCGGGAGAGAAGCGGTGCGGTCACCGTCTCCTGGAGAGCAGTCCCATCCATCTCCGGGTCGCCCGTCCTGCGGCTGCTTACCTCTGGCTTTGCCGCCCTTCTTGGCGGGGGCCTGGATGGTTGGGCCGGCCTGCCTGAGACTGTCTACATGGTGCCGTTTAGGTGGAGGCTGCTGCTGCGGTGCGGGAGCAGGGGCAGACTGAGGAGCTGCGGGTGGTGGGGTAGAGGCAGGATGTATTTGATAGCCTCTGTCTGCTTTTGTACAGCCGAGAACTGCTGGGTGAAGTTCTCGACTGCGTCGCTGAAGAGGCCGGTCTGGGACACAGGGGAGTTAAGGAACCAGAGCTTGGTCGGTCTCCCTCATGTCGGCCAGACACAGCCAGAGATGGCGTTCCTGGACCACCAAGGTGGACATCACACAACCCACTGACCGCGTGGTGACCTTCGTCGCACGAAGCGTGAGGTCCGTTGCGGCACAAAGTTCTTGGAGAACTTGTGGATCATGACCACCCTCGTGCAAGTCCTTCAGTGCCTTGGCCTGATGGACCTGCAGCAACGCCATGGCGTGCATGACAGAGGCAGCTTCCCCACAGGCCTTGTAAGCCTCATCGAATAGGTTCCGACGAGTACCTACAGGCCCGGAAAGGAAGACACGGTTCTCCAGGCCGAGTGAAGTTAGGGCACAGCTTTTCCGCTCCACTGGCGGGACACGCGTGTATCCCTTAGCTGCCCCGCCATCAAGGGTGGTGAGGGAGTAGGAGCCACTGAGACAGAGTGAGCTCCTCATGCACCTCGTTCCCGTGAGCTCCTCATGCACCTCCGGGAAGAAAGGTACTGGGGTAGGTTGCTGGGAACCAGCACGCACCAGCCCGAGATACCTATCGTCCAGCCTCAAGGGCTCGGGACACGGTGGAGGGTTCCACTCGAGCCTGATCCTGTTGGCGGCCCGGGAAAGCATGGCCATCATCTCTGGGTCCGACTTGGGCATTGCTGGCACACCCGAAGGAGGCAGTGGCTCTGAGCCGTCGTCCGCGGAGAAGTCTGTCCCACACTCCGATGCAGCGATCGAGATCTGATCGTCGAGGGGAGCACCAAATGAAACGACTGGTACACACCTCGAGGATGGTCCAGCACGTTCCTTTGGTGGCTCAACTGGCTGCGGAGCGTGAGGGTTCCTAGGAGGTTAGTTCCCCGAAGGAAGCGCGCTCACCGTAATCCTCAGGTCTCCTGTGTGAGGAGGATTGGATCGAGGCAGAGGCATGGGGACTCCGCCCCTTTGCAGGAACGAGAGTCTCTACCGTAGCTCCGAGATGGTCATCTTCCCACAATGGGTACATGACTCATCCACGAACGCTGCCTCAGCATGTTCGAGGCCCAGACACATGAGGCAGCGATCGTGACCATCCCGTGACCCCAGGTAACGACCACATCCAGAAACACACAGATAGAACTTTTTTTTTTTTTTTTTGAAAAAGATTTTTTTTTTTTTAAGACGCGAACTATCTGTGTAAGCTCTTTTAGGGACTGCTCTCCTTGGTGCTGAAGCACGCAGGGGAACGGTCACCGCGAACATAGACAGGAATGCGCTGTTCTCTCTCGCAGGTCTTACCAGTCGTGAAAACGGCTGTTGAGCGCTCTTACCGCGCACCTTACCAGCTGTGAAAACAGCTTTTTTGTTTAGCTCAGTTTAAAAGTAAAAAACAGAAAAAAAAAGAGAGAGAAAAAAGAAGACCGCTCGTGCTGCTGTGCTGTCACGCTCGCAACAAAGTGGAGAGATCCAGAAGAGGATTGCAGATTCACTCTGTGTAGTCAGCATACGAAGTGCTTGGCTCCGAAGCAAAAAGCTAGTGTGCAATTGCAACAGCTGCTCGTTAAATACCCGCGCTGCGAGGCTGCACAGCTGATGCAAATGATTGCACGCCAATGTCCATTGGCTTGTTTTAGTTTCACTCGAAGTAGATTGGCCTCTCTAGCGAGATTCCTATTGGTCAGTCATGACCTACGTAGTAGTGACTGACCGATAGGGAACCTAGAATACTGTCTAACACTTGATGGCTGCTCTGTCAAGTCTTCGTCGTCGGTTAGGAACCTGGGTGTGCTCTTTGATAGCAATCTTTAATTTGAAAGTCACGTGAATAGCATCTGTAAAACCGCTTGTCTGAAGTATAAAATCATTGGTTACCCGTAATCCAATCACATAACGTTTGGTTATGACGTGTGTTATGCACCCAGCTCAGCCGCATCGAACTTCCACTGTAAACACATGTATGATGCGAAAACAAAACCAGAGCGAAATACCGGAGTGAACATGGCTGTGAACGACTTTTGCAGATTATGTGAAGTAAATCTACGCATCCATGGTACAATCAGGGCCTCTAAACTAATATTTGACAGTAGAGAGAAACAAGAAAATATTTCAAAGTTAGGATTAGTTCTGTTAAACACAGCTCTTTGTTAATCTCGAGTCTGTCGGAAATGCTGCAACTTAATTGCAAGATTACAGCATGACATGGCAATATTTAAGAACTGGAAAAGAAAGGAGACACTGACCTGTCAAAAGGGTGCCAGTTCGAGCTCGACAGATAAAAGAGACCGAGATAAAAAAAAAAAAACCTGTCGGGAGTAGGGCCACAACATCACCTCCATTCAAAATGTTTAACAAACACTCTTGTTCGGGCTTCAGTTTGCAAATGCCAGGAATATTCTCCACAACAGAGCGAATTGCATCCCGTGTCTCCATATCCGTGGTCGTTTTCGATTTCCCTAACCTAAAATACAATCTTAAACTCGGCGCTTAGCGTCTACGTCACGGCTCTCAGCCCGCCCTCTGTTCGTTGATTGGCCGGCTGTTTTCAGGCCGGAGGAAAACTGAGAGAATGGTCGCTATCTCAGACTGAGTACAGAAGCGAACTGAAATTGAGCGGAAGTACGAAGTCTGACAATTAAATGATAAATGTGCTGTATTCAGAACTGAATAAATTATTTAGGAAATTGGGCCAAATGAATCAGTTATAGTGTTTTAGCAATCAAGAAAAACTGTAATATGAACTATCAATGAACATTATAAAATACCCCTGAACAATGTTCCCTCTAAGCTGAGCGCGTGCGCGGCTGCGCACTTCTGATGCCTCGGCCATGCACTTCTGATGCGGCGGCCGCGCAGAAAAGAATAAAATGCCACGCAGAGGACTGACGCGAAATGTGTGGGGAAATCCATTTGATTGTAGTTTAAGTGAGAAATAATTTCAGTACTCTGGTCAACCGCTATAGAGTGAAAACAGGTGAATGCAGTTTACAGGTTTCATAGAAAGAGAACGATGTGAGCGCGTGTGATTGGCAGTGAGTCGTGTGTGCGGACCAAATATAGCTCAATACGAGAGGCAACGAGAAACGCAAAGACATGTGAAATAAAATCACATCATCATGCTTTAAAGAAGAGTGGTTTGATTAAAGTGGTGGAAATAACGGTTGATGGACAGAACGGTAACAATTACACACCCACCCGCGTGCAAACTCAAAATACATCATTAGTTTAAATAGATGTTTTTCAGGGATGGTTAGATTATAAAAGAGTTTACATTCACTTTTCTTGAAAATATTTAGCTATTAGATCTATTTAAATGCTTCAGTTTGTTTTCATATTAAAATAGTATAATATGTAAACAAATTGAAGCATTTAAGCTGATATATTATATCACTTCAAATACTTCAAATAATTTTTTTATATTATATTATATTATATTATATTATATTATAACAATCATTTAACTTTGATGGTTTAATGCTTCCTGTACACAATTAATTGACTGTACAAAAACACTTTATGGTTTTCCCAAACCATCTCAGTGCAACAGCTTACTTTTCTTTCATACTATATTCTATTATTGTAAAGAATTGAACTGTCCTGCAGAAGATTTTGTAAATAATTTTTCATAGGATTTCTTGGTAAAGACTGTACAGTTAACAGCACTGTAAAAAATATATCAGGTAACCTAAAATGTGCTTCATTTAGTGACTTCTTAATTAACTGCTTGTTTTTCGAAAATATGATTTAATACCAATAAGTTACATCAAGGGTCAAATCAAATAGAAATGGCAAATTCAAGTTAAGTTAAACCATTGTGTTTCTACGTATGCTGTACAGGTCAGGTATAAAGAATTTTTTGCTCAGGTGGCGAAAAATGTCCGCCCAATAGAAAAAAGTTTTGAAAAGTTTTGACGCGCTGCAAAAGTTCACAACACCACCAAATACAGAAACGCGTTGCAAATAGAACAGAACACAACGGAAATGTTCCAAGAGGACCCCAATAAGTGAAGAACCCGGCTGGGACGTGCTTACTGCTCGTGAGCATCCCTATGCCCTACTCCCTTAGAAGGGCAGAGGCCTTGAAGTGGGACTTTAGAGTGAGCATGGCACTTGTGTGCCATTATGTAGCTGTTTGGAACGCACTTGGTGTAGGGAGCAACGAAAGACAACGTAATTTCCTCATTATTTTCACCTGGAATGTTCCCATGACAACGCAGCACGGTGCCCATCAGCTGAATAGCTGTTTTTACAACAGAAATGTCTTATTATTGCTGTTAACATAACTGTTGCAAATAAATATACATTTTATACAAAAAAGTTTTTTTTAAGTATGCGTTATATATCTGTGTGTGACTATCTCAACTTTAATACTTGCCGTCTCATCTTTGGACCCTGCATTACATTTCTTATGAAACTTATTTAAACCTAACATGACAAAATTTGTGTAACTGATGTATAGATTAAAATCTTACCCTCGTGTTCTTTTTCTCTATCTTTTTTTTTCTTAGTTTTCATCTCATTGTTAGCTCTTCTTTTCTCATTTGTATTCTGATGACATTGAACATATTGTAAGCTATACAAAGTTATATGTCATAAACATGGCATCTCTGTATGTTTTGCACAATTTTTTATTTTATTTTTAAATTAAAAAGTAGACTGAGCTATAAGCACGTCCCATCCGGGTTCGTCACTTATTGGGGTCTGTATTTGTTTCTCTATTTGGTTGTGTTGTGAACTTTTGCAGCGCGTTTCTGTATTTGGTTGTGTTGTGAGTATTTGGAGTACACGTGTTGGAAAACACATTGCATCCCGGAAAGATGAGAGACTTGTTTTTTTGTATGGATCACTTCGTGAGGAATATCTCGTGATCAACGCAATGGATTATGTTGTGTTTGGGCTCTTTGTAATCGTGAGAATCTGCTTTCAATAAAGATGTTCGATTTTCCACAATTCATGCATGGTGATATGAGCTAAAACAAAGTCACATCAATACATCACATCAATGCATCTATACTTCATTAGATGTCCGCCTGTGCAGCTTCATGTGTTAGAAGTCCATGAGGAATATCTTTAGATCTGAGTGGTGCGACATCAGTGCTCCATCATCTATATACAAGGCTCTGAGTGCGCCTGTGCGGGTATATCTTTAGATCTGAGTGATGGATTATGGTGAGTTAGGGCTCTTTTTAATCGTGAAAGTCTGCTGTAAATAATGTTGTTTTCTACGATCTGTGCATGTTTCATAGCCTGGGAAAACCTAAACGAACTTCCAGCAAATTTTAGATATGCTCTGCAAGTCAGTCTGGCCAAGAGCCCATTCAAGCCCATTTCCACCGCCGGCGTTAGTCTTCGGGTTTAATTTAACATTAACCAAAATTAATAAATGCTGTTCAAAATCATTGTTAGTTTGTGAAACCTAAAACACACACAGACACACACATCTACATCATAACATCTAAATTAGTTTTATTCAAGTCAAAAATGTATTTAATATTGCAGAATCAACCTAAATACATGAATTAATAGAATCAAAAAATATTTTGTTGGTATAAATTTTATACCAACAAAATATTTTTTATGGGTGAAATCAAGTAAAAAATAAAAAATGAACCTCTTTAGGTTGCCACTTTTTAGTGCACTATTGTAAGAGACCTAAATACAGAATACAGAACATTGCAGAGAGAATAAGCATGAAAAAAAGAGTTAAACATGTTTAACGGATTATAGCAGAGAGAGAGAGGAAGAGAGTGAGAGTGAGTGTGAGAGAGAGAGAGAGAGAGAGAGAGAGAGAGAGAGAGAGAGAGAGAGAGAGAGAGAGAGAGAGAGAGAGAGAGAGAGAGAGAGAGAGAGAGGCTTAACACAGGACAACTGCATAGGCATCACAGGAGATTTTTCTCTTTTAATCAGCAACATGTAAGGATTATTTATTCTGTTTTTTCCAAGTGTACTCTTAACCATGGACAGTGATGATTTATGATAGTAATAATACCATGATTATTTGACATATACCATTATCATCAAGAACAGGCAGTGGCTTCATAACTTCACCTGTGCTCACAGAAGAATCTGCTATGGAGATGATTATTTACAGGTCCCCCCTCCCCTTATAAAGTGTTTTCACCATTCTAAAGGCCTGAATGTATGTGGTGATTTCATGGAGTAGAACATGTTTCTGGATCAACATCCTTGTTGATCCTGGAACAACATTCCAATCAACCAGTCAAATTTGAGGGATAGTTTTTTTAGGTAGCCAAGGTCCCTTTCAAAAGCTTCACTCTAAGCTGCGCTGATAGCGTTTTGGGGAATATCTTTGATTGACCAGCTGTGAAGTAACACCTCAATGAAATTGAACTTGGTAGTCTCAGACGGTGTGACGTCATTGGAATGTGCACTCGTCAGAGGCTATAATTAGATTTGCCACAGGTGCATCCTCAGGTTTCTTTGTCTTCAGATCATACTGTTTGCGTGTGACAAGCTCTCTCTTTCTGCCTCTCTGCTAGGAGTTATTTTCACTAGGCAGTGTGCAGAAAAGTCTCTCTTTCTTCTCCCATTCTTGTTAAGAAAAAAAAAAAGAGTAAAAGAAAAATGAGTGACGTAAGCGGTGTGTGTCTCCGTGTTCACGGCCCATGCCTGAATGCAATTCACACCAGTTTTGCTTCGTTTATTTGGAGGAAGTGCATGGTTGAAGCAGGGCGAGTGCGAGCACTGCGAGGGTTTTCCGGTTAAAGTGCTACACGCTCGTCTCACTTACTTCCTAAGGCCAGCACCCACTCTACCATCGTGGGGCTCTCGTATGGATCTGGCTGAGGAGCAGGAGACGGGTCTGTCCCTATCACTCGCTCTCTCTCCAGATCTGGATGTCCTTTTGCGCGATCCTAAAGCATTCCCTGGTGTTTCTTTGGCTTGTGCGGAGAACAGCGTATCTCTTGCATGGGCTAAGGATTTTGAGATTCCTGTCTCTGAGCGTTACTCACGCAATGATAAAGCGTATGAGGAACTACTCACACAGTGGCCAGGTTACAGCTAGACCGACAACGTGAGCAAGAGACCCCCAAACGAACACCATGTCAGTGTTGCAGCGTACCAGGCTGACCTGCTGAAGGACCTGGGTACGGGAGGTTCCATCTTCGAGGAAGCGTTTTCTGAGCTCCCTTAACCCTCTGGGGTCTAAGGTGTTTTTGGGGTCCTTGAGATGTTTGGACAATGCCCTGACATTTGTGTTTTTTTCAGTTGCTTATAAACATAGTAATGGCAAAGGTGTAATTACACTCCATTTTTAATACAAACAGCGCTACCATAATATGTGAGCAACATGTATGTACATGTTTGTATTTTTGAGAGAATAATGTTTATGCATGGTTATTGAAAAAACAAAAAAATTAAGTTTCTGAAATAAGGCCACAAAACACATACTAAATATGTGTCCACAAGACTTTTGACTGATGGATCTTGTCGCATAGTTTTTTGCTTCAAAATGATCTGAAAATCATCATGCCTAATCATAAAATATAAAACAATCAGACATAAAACAATACATTGATTTAAATTTTGTTAGACACTTTTTGTTTGGAAAGGCAATATGCATGGAGCCGTGAATGATCACGAATACTGATGTGGCACTGATGTCACCCGAGAAGACAATGACCTGCATAATGTCCCTTTCAGTCATTCAGGTATGTCACTGAGCCATAAGAAAGAATGCAAGGACAATATATATATATATATATATTCAACAAAATTGGTTCACAGTTGGAAACATCTCGAAAAAATGTTTTTCCACAAATTGTGTATGCTTGCAAATTGTATAATATCCAAGGTAAACATTTCTAGTAATTGTGTAGTTAATTCTCATGCTGTATTTTCAGAAAGTTTTGGAATATGTATCCTCTCCCCAAATTTGTCACTAATAAAACACAATAAAAATTGTGTTTCTGGGTTCTCAGGGTTTCTGTGGCTGCTTTATCAGCTTGCCACGCCTTGATTGACGGGGTACCACTCGGGAAGCATCGTCTGCTTGCTCGCTTTATCCGTGGGGCCAGACGGCTGAGGCCTCCCTCTAGAACCAAGTTTTCTTCATGGGAATTAGCTATAGTCTTTCAGGGGCTGGTAGAGAACATCTAGAGTCAGTGACTGACAAGCTTCTGACTCTAAAAATGTTTTTTCTTATGGCTATCAACTCACTAAAAATAAGTGGGGATTTGCAGGCTCTGTCTTTCTCGCCATCATGCTTAGACTTTGACCCTGGAATGGTGAAAGCAATTTTGGAAAAAAAAAAGTTTCCTTTCTCAACCATACACCGTACACTCTTGAAGCCTTCTGCCCTCCGCTGTTCTCAGGAGAAACTTTACCGACTGTGACCAGCTTGCTCTTCTGGGGCCTCATGTATAAAACCTTCCGTAGATTTCAGCCTACATGAGTTTTGCTATGTAGAATACGATTGAAAGCGGAATTATCATGTGCTAGCCAAGTATCCTTGCTGTAGTTAAAACATTAAAACACAGGAAAAGTGTTCAAAAGCAGCGCATCCACTACAAATATTTATATTTTAAATAATATACAAATATTCGGTCCAGAATGTCCGAATGGTGCGCACATATTTATGGCTAGTTTATTCTTTATAAATCCTGATATGTGCGTGGAAAATTGCGTCCCCAGAAAATCAGGCCCCAGGCCTACGTACACCGAACTAGCCAGTGGCGAAAGTATTCGTATTCAGAGCAACTATTTGTTTGTAATTGGGGCCGAAACAACACCATGCAAACAATTTCACATTGGGTTAGGGATACTATTGTTATGCGGCAGACTAGTCTTCTCCCCACACATTCATACAATTTTATAGTTTGGATGTTCATGCTACTCCGGGCTCACACGTCCTTGAGTCAATATCACAAGCTCATGTCTAAGACATTTTGCGTGCTTGGGAGCACACACTACACTACCGTGAGAGGTCCAGACACCCCCAGTGTGGCGGAAGGGTATTCTCGTATTCTGCGCCATCAGCGTACCATAGTGTGAAGCTTATGAAAGTGAACGTCCTGGGTTATTTGACTGTAACCCTGTTTCCTGAAATAGCAGGAACGAGATTCTGCGCTTCATTGCCGCACTGAGGATGTACCAGGACCGCTCTTCAGACAAAGTGCTGCCTTAGGATGCACTTGTGGCACATCTAATGATAGCCGCACTGAGCGCGCATTCTAATGATGTCACCATCTGAGGCTACCAACTTCAATGACAATTTTATTGAGGTGTTATACACATACTTCAGGGTTACAATCAAGTAACCCGAGACGTTTAGGCTTACAACAAGGGTTAGGGGCTTCGACTCCATTCTTATTCTCCTATCATTTTCCTATGATTTTAGGGATAAGTTATGGGTAGGGTTAGGTTTAGGGGTAGGGAAAGGGTTAGGACCATGTTTTGGACAGGAATGTTGTTCCAGGATCAACAATAAATGTCTTAACATGTCTTACTTGGCAAAATCACAGCGACCGTATGTATGCTTGGGCTGTTGAAGAAAATATAAAAAATTTACACAAAAGAAAATAACAATACAATAAACTGTAACTGTGTAAAAGGTCAGCTGAAGGTTGCTAGAAGTGTTATGCGGTTAAATGTCAAAATAAAGAAGGGTTTGTCACTTTCACATCCTGCAGATGCAATTTGTCACATGGCATTTGCTGCATCTTTTAACCTAGTTTCCATGAGCAACTATGGCAGAATTCACATCACATAGTTCCAGGGGGAGCAACGGCCCTTGAATGGGAATGCTAATAATAGTTCTCCTGCTTGAGAATCACTGCTCCAGAAGGAACATTTGTATGAATGGCTTATATAAAGCATGATATTACCATAGCACCACATCCAAAGCACCATGGTTATATCACTGCATACTTTACTTAATGAGTAGTAAAAGTGAGCCGCACCTCTGTGTCTGAAGGAGTTCTCTCTGGAGCGGACACGCGGGGAGCTCAAGCCCTTGTCGCTGAGGTGCGGGGATGTGGGCTCTTTGTCACTGGAGATATCTGGAAGCGGCTCCCGGTCTGTGATGCAGGGCGTGATGCTCTGCTGTCTCTGCAGGGCCAGTGGTGAAGTCACACCCTGAGCAAAAAGAGGATGCCATTGAAATGTGCAAATATACTGTATGCTGAGTTGTCACGAAAACGTCTTTCTAATCCAAAGATTAAAGATGGCAAAGTGTTCAGTTGTCTCTCATGAGAGATTACAACACTTATCATTGATATAGGATCTGGAGAAGGCACTGCCACATGACATATTATGTAACATGCATCGAGAATAATCCTGCTGTTTTGCAAAGAAGCAATAAACTTACATAGTGTTATAGAGAAATAAAATAGACTTGAATAGTCATGTACAGTCTTGCCAAATGACAGCAAAATGGAATTACCAAATACCAAATGCTTCAAAATAATACAAAAAGCATAAGATTTTATACATGAAATAAGATCCATTTCATTGTTCAAATACCAAAAAATAATGCTAGAAGCTGTCAATCTTCTGATGATACCAATACAAATATTTGTCTTAATCCCAGGGAGAACAGATTCCTTTCAACAACTTTTACACTACTATTGCAAAGTTTGTGGTTGGTACGATTTTTTTAGTGTTTTGGGGGGAAAAAGTCTCAAAAAAGTCTCATATAAAAACACAGCAAAAACATATTGTGAAATATTATTACGGGATAATTTAAAATGGTTGAGTTTATTTTAATATGCAATTTATTCCTGTGATGAATTTCCAGCATTATTACACCACTGCTCAAGAAACATTTCTGATTATTATCAATTTTGAAAACTCTTGTGCTGCTTTATATTCATATTTTTGTAGAAAGCGTGATGTATTTTGCAGGATTGTTTGAGGAATAGAAAGTTCAAATAACAGCATTTATTTGGAATAGAAATCTTTTGTAACATTATAAATGTATTGACTTGTCAGTTTTGATCAATTTAATGTATCCTTGCTGAATAAAAATAGAAATTTCCTTAAAAATAAAATAAAATATATATTTTTTAATTGCAGTGTATTAATTGCTTAACAATGAGACAACTAGTGAAAATGCTTCTATTTGCAATTTTTTTTTCCATCACACGTTATAATATTAGCAGAACAATTTGGGTGAAATATTTACTCCCCCAAAATGACAGTAAAATGTCAGTATAATCTAAAACCTGTTTATTTCAGGTATACAAGATTTTCCAGTGTGGTCTCAGACTTTCTGACACAGTGTATTTGGTGTTCATGAAATGTAATAACTCACCTCCTTCACCTTTCTGAGTAACTTCAGCCATTGACTGTTGGAGACAAAAAGTTTAGTATCACACTATCACATATTTTTAAAAATGTTAAAAGTGCATGTTTTGCCCACAAATATATACTTATACAAAGGATAATCATTCAAGAAGGTTTACAGGAACCAGGCTGTTGGCCCACCTGCACTCTTCAGGGCTATCAGAGAGCAGGAGGAGGAACTTGTCTTGGGGCAGGATGAGGGCAAAGCAGCTGTCTCTACGTCCGCCAGGGGGTAAACGGGGCAAGTCCAAGATTTCTTTACCCTCCACTATGGACTCACAGTTACTCTGGAGCGCCACCACCTGGTCAGCTGGTGAGTCTGCATCTCGACACACCATCAGGTTTCCTTCCACCGTCAACACCAGATACTTTTCTTTCCATTGCTTGAACATGAAGCCCCCTTAGAGAAAAACAGAGGGTACATCTGAATACGGAGACTTGAATACGTGAAATTGCACAGTTTTTGCCCCATTCTTAGAAAACAGTGAAGTTGTGTGGCAGAAAATTTCAAGAAAATTATATTTATTGTTATTTTTTGAAAAGGTTACTTATAGAAATTACACTTTCTATAAATCATCACACAAAACTGTATTGTTCAGGCTGAGATTAGCAGGTTCGTAGAGCTCCTTAAATCAAATCATTTTAATTTAAATTTGAATCATTTTTTAACATTATGACACGGTCATGTTTAGTTACATCGTCTTGTTTAGTTTATAGTCACGGTTTTCATTGTCTCTATTTGCCTGTGTTAGATGCCATGGTGTATTATTACTCACATACCTGTTCCCTGTCTTTAGCTCTTTGTATTTAAGCCCTGTGTTCCTTCTGCTCATTGTCTCATGTTAATGTTATGTTCATGTGTAGTTTCTGATATATCTTCATGTTCATTAAAAGTTGCTCGTTACCATTCTTTCTGTATCACCCATCATCCTTGGAATTTAGACTATACATGCATAACACAGAGCCTAACTGAAGCATAACCTTAAAGCGCTCCATTATTTCAACCCCAGTCACGGTAAGTTTTTACTATTCAAACAGATTTAATAGATAACAGTCAATTCTGGTAGTATCCCTCAGTTTAACTGTGCCTTGCAAAAAAATCACACATAAGTAAAATCAAGAAGAAGACAAAAACAACGAAACACAATATCAATAATCCATGATATTCATATTTCACAAATATTTTGTGAGAGCCCAGGCTGGTACATTCAAAATGTTTTGCCATTTAATGATACAGGGATGAAGATCATCCAACAAATATAATTGGACCAGTCAATATTTGAGTACTCATTCAGGTACGTCTACTTTTTTTCAAATACCTAAACTATGGTACTGAGGCAGTGGATGATATATGATGTTACAAACATGCTACGATTTTTAAAAGAGGAAATATAACAGGGTTAAACAGAAGTCCACACCTTAATTTTTTCTCTTGACAATAGATGGCATGAAATCACATCTCAGCACATTTAAAAAATGGATACACTCTTCTTTATTGTGTAATTTCATCTGAATATCAACATTTGTGAGATTTAGTCAACAAGTAACAACTAATTCCGAAAATATATTGAACAAAACAATTTTTTTTTTGAAATTGTGTGTATATATTTGCTAATGAGGGATTTGTGGACCAATTCATGTTGTTAGATTTGTGGAGTATACATTTTAGTTTTTATTTTGAAGTCAAAAGATAAAATTAGAAGGAGAAGAGTGGCATGTTGTTGTTATTGTTATGTTAGCCCAGTAGTGGAAGAAGATGGCCTCTTTGAATAACCAGCTGATCCAAAATGCAATAGCTAGTTCTTTCTAGAACCAGGAATTATGACCATATTAGCCCGGTTCTGTCAACACTGCTTTGGCTCATAAACATTTTAAAATCTTGCTAATTTCAAAGCACTAAATGGTTTAGCTCCTCAGTACTTGAGCGAGCTCTTAGCTCATTATAGTCCTTCACGTATTGCGATCTCAAAATTCTGGCCAGTTGATAATACTTAGATTATCAAAATCAACATGCAGCAGATCTTTTTCCTGTTTAGCACCTAAACTCTAGAACAGTCTTCCTTACATTGTCCGGGAAGCAGACACACCTAGTCAGTTAAATACTAAAAATACATCTTAACCTGGAATACACTTAACACATTATCACATTTCTATAAATTCAAATCTGTTAAAGGATTGTTAGGCGGCATAAAGTAGGTCAGCCGGAACCGGGAACACTTCATATAACACCCGATATCATAAGATTATATCAAAAGAACAATGGCATCTATGTTAATATCAGTATGTCTGTCTCATCCTTATCTTGAGGTTACCGTAGTCAGCCGGATCTGGTCCATATCCAGACCAGATGGTGGACCTGCACCTACAGTAGACACGACCACAACAGCCCTGAATATCAGCAGAAACCATATCAGCTAGACAATCCCCTGTGAAGGCTTCGTCGACACGACAGCCATCGCCACAGATCCTCAGCAAAGACCACAAGAACCAGACAAGCCCTCTGCACCGACCACGATTGCCAGCTTCATCTCTATACTGGCATGATCAATCCCATCTTCAAGCAGAAGGAACTGGATGAAATATTTTGAATGATACCAATCCACAATCTGACTTCTGACATGATGTAGTCTGAATCATAATGGCACCGTGTTCGTTTGTTGACCAGAAGAGAACTGAGCGACTGTGTCTGGTTTCTCACAATTCCATTCTGTCATGGAGTTTGGGTTCCTTGCCACTGGCGCCTCTGGCTTGGGACACTTCAATTATGCAGCAATATTATATCAAGTATTCAACAATATTATTGATCTGACTGCACTGACAATATTTGATGATAACTGAACTGAGGACATGACATCACGGTTTTCTGCAGAGCTGCTTTATAGACAAATTGAACTCATTCCCTAATTGATGGTCTTTACAACAGAACCGAATCAACATGGAACAATGACACTTTTTTCCCTTTTAGAACTGCATTACATTCGAAATGAAAAATGTTTGCATCATTTAATTACTTTCCCGTTATCACTGTAAAGCTGCTTTGAAACATTATGTATTGTATAAAGCGCTATCAAAATAAATGTAACTTGAATTTTACATTTGATGTTATTAAAACTAATTTAGCAAATGTTTATATGTATTTCCTTTAACAACGCATTGTTAGCACACACTGATGCATTCATTGTGCACATGCTAAACTTGCATCTAAATATGTTAAAATTGAATGTAAGTAAAGTAAAATATTTCAAACCAGATAGGACAATATTTTTAGTATATAGTATTTAGTATATAGTATAATCTTTTTTTTTTTGTAGACTTGAGTCATCCCCATTATCATAATTTGACCTAAATACAGACATACAGAGGGGTGGAAGCAATGTGGACAGGTGACACACTTTACGCTGTGAAAGCCTGAAATCAATAGATGAAGAGCACATACAAATAGCTCACTGTCAGATTATAGATTTATTTAAACATCAGGTAGATTAGCGTTACAGTATAATGATCGGTAAAAGAGATTTTCACGCCATTACCTCAACGTTGTTTTTTATTAAAGCTGTGAGATATGTCACTGGTGGATATTTTATGTTAAATGTAGTCCTACGTTCTGGACTGAATGTTGGCAGTGTGAAACACAAACATAAAACTCTTTTAATCTCGATCAATGTGTCGTGATCTTCTACAGGACACATCCTTTCGCTTTGCATCAATTGCAGGTCATAAGCCATCAAAGAACCTTTAAAAAGGAGTTATATGAACCGGACAAATGTCTGTGCAACATAAATTTTAAATTTACTACATAGACACAAACAAATCATTAGGCAAATAGTTTTCACTTTATGGATTGATATAGGACTATATAATAATGAGTGGCACACAAAGTGACTAAAACATTAGTGAACCAAATAAGAAAAAGATCATCTCAGCTGGCACAGGTGTAATGCAGGGATTTAAAAGAAGAGGGAAATCAAAAAGTGTAAACTTTACCATATTTCTTGAGGAATCCTCTGTGCGCCACTGCTACGCTCATTCCTGTGCCCAGCCAAGCGGCAGAGATACAAAGCGTTCGAGCTGCGGCTTTACTTGCAATTTGAGAGAGAGACATGCACATAATCCGCACTCATTTAGAACATTCCAGCGGGCAGCGTCCAATCTCAGCATGCTGAGCAGGGCATTATGGGATTGTAGCGACTGCATCTGAAAGGGAAGACACACCAGTGCTTATAAACATCACATGCACCCATAAGCTGCCAATCATGATCAGAACCATGAGAAAATCCCATCGAGCTGTAGGTTGACAAATGACATGTCAACAAAGTCTATCTCTAAATGTACACTACACATAAGAAAAAACACGTGATTTGGTTGGACTTCTGCATATATTGATCAAAAAATTTCAAAAGAGTACATAAATGCAGTATGCTTATAAAAACAACATGCAAACAATAATGTTTCCACATGCTGTGTACACATTCACATATGAATCCCTGCACTCTTAATAAATAAGGTAAACACTAAAGGTTTGTTATTGGCATTGATGGTTCTATGAAGAACCTTTATCATTCACGGAACCTTTTTATTACACAAAAGGTTATTTTTCGTGGAAAAAGTTTATTTAGATAAAAATAATTGTCAGGATTCAGATTGGGGAGACCCAGACTCAGCAGGGCAGTGACATTTATTAACAGGAGACAGTACAAGATGTGGGGTGAGGCAGGAACAAACAGAAGGATCAACAGGACACAACGACAGGACAGCTGTGGGTGACCAACTCCAGAGGACAACAGGTCGAAGAACTGCAGAGGACGAGACCAGGCCAGGCAGAAGGTTGAGGTGAAGACAGGGCAAGGAACCATGAAGCAGAGATCTGGCACTTGCTCCACACAGACCCTGAACCAGTGTAACGGCCAGGCAGAAGAAACCAGCAGGCAGGGCATCTCGGGGAGCAGACAGGAACCAACACAAGACAAGGGACAACAAAAACAAGAGCAAAATAAAAACTGGCAAAAACTAGAACACCAGAAAACAATAAGAAACTAAATATAACTGGAGCTATAGCAAAGGAAAAATAAAATAAATTCTGTAAATGAATAACTGGAACTAGTAAACAAAGAAAAACAAGACTCCAATCTAGAAGGCAAGCTAGAGATAAACTAAATAAAATATTAGTAAAAAAAAAAAAGCAAAAACAAAAGATGAATCAAAAACAAAGCTTTGGAGAACTAGAGAAAAATAAAGACTAGGACTTGACTAGACTAAAAATCAGGAACAAAGAAAATACTGATAATAAATACAAAGCTAGAATTGACAGGAACACTAACTGTAGCTAGTGGTGGCAATTTCAAAACACTGCTTCATGAAGCTTCGAAACCTTTACGGATCTTTTGTTCCAAATCATTGGTTCGGAGCGTGTATCAAACTGCCAGAGTCACGTGATTTCAGTAAACAAGGCTTCCTTACGTCATAACTGTTTCGAAACACTCGAAATGTTTAATGGTTCACCGCTGGGGGCGAAGATCTCTGAGTCACTAAGAACCAATGAACTACAATGAACCAATGAACTAGCGTCTGTGAGTTTTAACCATGGTTTTACCTGATCTCTGATCAGTTTTATCATTTTTTTAGATGTTTTAATTAGACATTAGTATAACTCAAATGAATAATGGTAGTTAATAGTCTCTTATTGGCCTGTTTAGCTGAGCCATTGATAGAACAAACAAAACCAATCCTGACAATTGATAAAATAGTATATAGACACTTGATAATCTTATTAGATGCTTAGATAATTGCATTTGAAAGATTTTACTTTCAATAAAAAATTTGCAATAGATTTGTAAAAGGTGTTTTTATGCATGTTTGGCCAGGGTTTTTGTTGCATTTACACTGTTCTGACCACTAGGGGTCGGCGTGGTAGCAGGAAACAAGGAAGCACAACAAGAGAAGGACTTGGCAAACACAAACAAAGACAAAGCCAAGTGCTGACACACAAAACAAACATAGAGGCATGAAACAAAGACAACACAGACAAGGCTGTCAGGGCAGAACCCTGACAATAATGCTATGGGGAAGCACGTGTGACAAACACACCAATTAATTGGCCGACGACAGTCCTTGACGTCTCAAGAGGTGCAGCCCTAAGTAAAAAAGGGCGCCTGTAATACCACCATCAGCTTTATTGTCTTCAGGAGCTGCTTGTTTGTATGCATGTGTAAGATAAAAGATGTGTGTGCTCGTTGTGTTGCAATTGTGGTAAGCTCTGTTCTTGCTTTATTCTCTTCCGAGAGCGTAGCGTTTGCACAGAGCGTGTTGAGCTCTCAAGGGAATAGGATGCACTCATGGTGAAGTATTTACAGTAGCAAGCTCTGTTGTTATGAAGCTCTGATACTTAAAGTTTTTTTCAACCAAGTAGCGGTTGATAAAAAAAATAATTCTAATTAGCGGTCAACTAATTACCATAGTCTCGACATGATTACACGTAACGTTCTATAAGTAGCTGTTCATGTCCTCGGAGTGGGAATTATGTGTTTCTATGGCAACACCAATGAGCTCTTCAAGGACGTAAATGCTTTTTACAAGTTGAAATCGTGTAATTAAAGGGTTAGTTCACCCAAAAATGAAAATGATGTCATTAATGACTCTCCCTCATGTCGTCCCAAGCCCGTAAGACCTCCGTTCATCTTCGGAACACAGTTTAAGATATTTTAGATTTAGTCCGAGAGCTTTCTGTCCCTCCATTGAAAATGTATGTACGGTATTACCTTTCTGGACAAGGACAATATACCGTACATACATTTTCAGTGGAGGGACAGAGTTTGAGTTTTATGAATGTCATTTCACGAGATTACACTCATGTCAGATGGAAAAAAAGGTAATGAGTATTTGGCGTGCTGTCCGAGGAGAGGGCACCGAGCTCAGTATTTGGCCCGAACCCAGAGCCAACAGACACTGTATCAAGTTATAGAAGAACAGTTCAAACTATAAAGGCGGTCAAAAATGGCAAATTACTGGCCACAGAAGTTAACCAGGCTGCTGTAACCCAAGGAGTTTACATCACATTACCATTAAAGCCTAGACACACATTGGCCCTCATTTATCATTCTTGCGTAGAAACGGGCGTATATGTTGGCGTAAGATTATGCTTACACTCCTCTCACCGCCTGATTTATGAAGCTGTGCGTACCTTTGAAATCCAGGTGTACGCAATACCTGCCCTTGATAAATCCCGCGGCTGAAAACGATCGTCATTAGAATAACACGCCCCTATATATTCAAGTCTCCGCTTCCCACACGCCCTCATTTTACGCCATGGACACACGGAAGACGGCAAAGAAGAGAAACTTCTCTGACGTGGAGCCGAAATGACCTATCACAATGCAATATTTTACAGCACGTCTTTTGAATTAGCATTCAATTTCGAATCACGTTACATGTATTGGGGTGTACAATAGTGATGATGATGATGTGATGTGGAGTACCATTCATTCACATTAATAATTGCATGACAATTTGTAATATTCTTATTATTATTAGTATGATTTGTATTATTAATGACGCTTATTGTTATTTAGAAGAAGAATGTCATTATTATTATTTGTATTATTACTATTATTTAAAAGAAGAAGAATGTATTTTTTATTATTTTGTCAGTCTGAATTATTTTTTGGTCATGAAAGCCTTTCGTTACCGAACCCAGTCCGTGCGCACCTGCCGGGCCTAACCCTGAAACGTCAGGGTAAAGCGCACAGGCTCGCAACTGAAGGAATACATATGCTTACAAATCAAATGCTTTGGTAAAGTCACACAAACTAAACATTGAAGTCCATGTTGCACAAAAATAAACACTGAAGTTTATAATTACTATGTTGTTGTTTTTTTGTTTTACAGTGGGTCATAATATATAATATCTTTTAGTTTGTCAGTGCATTTTGTGGTGTTAGGAATTGTTTTTCTGCGCATTTCCGCACTAACTCAAAACGTGCGTACATGTACACCACCTCCTGAGCTGGCGTAGGATTTGAGCGTGCCGTACGCCAACGTCCATATTGATAAATCTCAAAGTCACCGTGGTTTTGGGTGTACGCCAGGTGTACGCACTTTTGATAAATGAGGGCCATTGTGTAGTAGCCAACTGCTATAAACAAAAACAGAGCAAAACACACAAAATAAGTCAAACAATACAAAATGAAAACTACTAATTGGACAAACAGATTAAATCACAGAAAACAAATCCAAAAATAATTAACAGACTGCTAGTGGCAATATAACAAAGGGTGGGGCTAATGTGCATAATTACCGGCATGTCACACTTTAAGTGACGGCTCTGAGACTAGCCGCTCTTCACCTAAACCACTAGCATTAGCATAGAGCTACAAATATAAAACAAACAAATAAACAAAAGGGAAACTGTCACACCGTAGGTTAAAATGGCAGCAGAACAAACAGTGCAGTCTAACAGCGTTGTCTAGGGCGCCTTTGCCCCGCAGTCCACCGAAACGAACTGCTCACGAGCAGATTGACGCACCAGTAGTGGATCGCTAGACCCACAAAATATTCAGTTACTCACAGCTTCGTTCATAATAGACAAACCACAAATGTACAGGAGTTCCATCTGATCGCACACATCAGCTGTGGTAAAAGACAGCCTGTACCCAAAAGCAAGGCCACACCAATCCTAGCCATAACCTCGCTCCCGCAGAGCTGCGCGCACACCTGAACTCCATCTTAAATAGGCCAGGGACATCTGCCAATAGGCTGTCACATCCATCACTCACGTTACAACCACAAATAATAGGGCGGGATCTAACCCGCCCTATTATTTGTAGAGGGCTCCGAGCTCGGTAGTTGGCCTGAACCCAGATTACTCTGCTGATAGCCCCCAAAACTTGAAGAGCTCGAAGCTAAAGGTGTGCAAATAATAGGGAGGGGTTAGTCAAGTCAAGTCACCGCGCTTTTAACAATATGGACTGTTTCAAAGCAGCTTTACAGTGATAACAGGAAATTAAAGTAACAGAGATTGTTTTGGCTTTACAGCAGCTCTAGAAAAATTTATTTGTCCAGCTAAAGTTAGCTTTGATCGATTCACGATAAAAATTTTTTTTAAAAATTAATCTCTGCTCAAGCTTTAAAAACACAAACCTGTGAAAACGTTGATGGCGTGCACATGTGTATTACGTGTTTTAGTCCAGGCCAGCCCACTCCTCCATTCACCCACAGAGACGCTGAGTGTCCGTGGGTGGGACATAATCGCAGCATTTATCCAATGACAGTCTAGTTTCGAAGCACTGAAAAAAACTGTTTAAAGCAGCCCCATTGAAGTCAATGGACGCTCGGCTTCAACGGGGAAATGCACTGTGATGCTACGGGAATGTACAGGTGAAACTCGAAAAATTAGAATATCGTGCAAAAGTTCATTTATTTCAGTAATTCAACTTAAAAGGTGAAACTAATATATTATATAGACTCATTACATGCAAAGTGAGACATTTCAAACCTTTATTTGTTATAATTTTGATGATTATGGCTTACAGCTTATGAAATCCCCAAATTCAAAACCTCAGAAAATTAGAATATTACATGAAATCAATAAAAAAAAAGGATTTTAAATACAGAAATGTCAACCCATTTGAAAAGTATAATCATGCATATGTACTCAGTACTTGGTTTGGGCCCCTTTTGCATGAATTACTGCCTCAATGCGGCATGGCATGAATGCGATCACCCTGTGGCACTGCTGAGGTGTTATGGAAGATCAGGATGCTTCAATAGTGGCCTTTAGCTCTTCTGCATTGTTCGGTCTCATGTCTCTCATCTCTCTCTTGGCAATGCGAATAGAGAATCTATGGGGTTAAGGTCAGGTGAGTTTGCTGGCCAATCAAGCACAGTAATCCCATGGTCATTGAACCAGGTTTTGGTACTTTTGGCAGTGTGGACAGGTGCCAAGTCCTGCTGGAAAATGAAGTCAGCATCTCCATGAAGCTTGTCTGCTGAAGGAAGCATGAAGTGCTCTAAAATGTCCTAGTAGACGGCTACGTTGACTCTGGACTTAATAAAGGACAGTGGACCAACACTAGCCGATGACATGGGTCCCCAAACCAACACAGACTGTGGAAACTTCGCACTGGACTTCAAGCATCTTGGATTGTGTGCCTCTCCATTGTTCCTCCAGACTCTGGGACCTTGGTTTCCAAATGAGATGCAAAATTTGCTCTCATCAGAAAAGAGGACTTTGGACCACTGAGCAACAGACCAGTTTTTTTTTTCTTTAGCCCAGGTAAGATGCTTCTGACGTTTGTTGTTCAGAAGCGGCTTGACAAGAGGAATACGACATTTGAAGCCCATGTCCAGGATCCGTCTGTGTGTGGTGGCTCTTGATGCAGTAACTCCAGCCTCAGTCCACTCCTTGTGAAGCTCCCCCACACATTTGAATAGTCTTCTCCTGACAATCCTCTCCAGGCTGCGGTCATCCCTGCTACTTGTGCACCTTTTTCTTCCACACTTTTCCCTTCCACTTAACTTTCTATTAATGTGCTTTGATACAGCACTTTGAGAACATCCAACTTCTTTTGCAATTACATTTTGAGGCTTTCCCTCCTTGTGGAGGGTGTCAATGATGGTTTTCTGTACAACTATCAGGTCAGCATGATTGTGAATTCTACTGACCAGACTGAGAGACCATTTAATGGCTCAGGAACCCTTTGCAGGCGTTTTGGATGAATTAGCTGATTAGAGTGTGACACTTTGAGCCTACAATACTGAACCTTTTCACAATATTCTAATTTTCTGAGATTTTGAATTTGGGGATTTCATAAACTGTAAGCCATAATCATCAAAATTATAACAAAGGCTTGAAATATCTCACTTTGCATGTAATGAGTCTATGTGATATCTTAGTTTCACCTTATAAGTTGAATCACTGAAATAAATGAACTTTTGCACAATATTCTAATTTTTCGAGTTTCACCTGTATGAGAAGGAAATCGAGTCAGCCGACCTGCTATATGTAGCTGATTCTAAACGAACTCGTCTTTTTTAGCCAATAAAATGTTAACACAATAGTACACATTTGACCATTAATTCTTTGACATTATAGGGGAAGATAAGCTTCCCTTGCAGTCTTAAAGAAATCACCACTGCTCAGGATAAACAGAGAGACAAATATTAGCGTTATGATGTAACTAGTACATCAGGATTTATGGGGAGTGTTCCCGGTTCCGGCTGACCTAATCTATGCAGCCTAACATTGAATTATATAAGTTTATAATGTGTTATGTGTATATGCTAGGTCAAAGAGATGTGTTTTTAGTCTAGATTTGACCTGATGTAACCGGCATAGTAACGGCCGTAGCAAGGTTGTCCTTCTGTGCTCGCCGTATCTCTCTTCCTCTCAGCCACGCCCTCTAGTTAGCTTGTACGCAGGCTAGTTATTCATCAGTGTCAGCACTTTGTACAAAACCGGCACATCAGGTGGAAAAAAGAGTAATCCCTTGCCGCGTACGTCCTCTTTACACTGTGTTAGCTGTGGTGTCGCCTATGAAAGGTATGTGTCAACACTCCATTCCTATTGAAAACGTCTCGGTTACGGATGTAACCCTCGTTCCCTTGAGTAGGGAACGGAGACGTTCCGTCGGATGACGACGAATGGGGTTTCGCTTAGAAAGCCAATCGACTTCGAGTACCACAAAACGAGCCAATGGCAAAGAAATGCCATGGGTCTGCGGAATTTGCATAGCGTAACTCCGCCTCACCTCGTGGGTATTTAAGAAGAACGCTGGCAGCAAATAGGCATGTTTCTTCGCTGAGGAGCCAAGACTGAGCTCAGGCAATCCCCGCGGTACAGCGGAAAGTGGCAGGAAGACGGAACGTCTCCGTTCCCTACTCAGGGAACGAGGGTTACATCCGTAACCGAGACGTTCCCTTTCGTTGTCACTCCGAGTTCCGTCGGATGACGACGAATGGGGATACCAGTCTAATCACACCACCTTCTCAGCTGTCTTCCAGTGCCCTGCGTAAATCTGAGATCCCTGTCGTGAGACTAGCACGGACGAAGGACTCCTATTTAGCACAGGAATACCAAGGTACACTGGGGAGCATATCCCAGATCTTAGGGGAATATGCAATTACTGCCAACCCAGAGGGGGGGACTTAGAGAATACACATATGACCCGGAGGGATGCATATGGAGAACACTGGGGTGTCCAGCCGCAGGTGGAATATTTCAACCCCAGGGGTGGCAAGGTGGCTTGCCGAGGGAAAGACACATGCTCAGAGAGGCTTACAGTGGAAATACACATGTGGGGGTCACTCACGGGAGGGACCATGCACACGGGGAGGCACCTAGCCGACGCACAGGCAATAGACACTGGCGCCGACGTCAGGAGTGCTGGAGGAACTCAGGGCTTTCGGGGAAGCTCACCTGAGGAGAATATCGCACGTATCCAGTCCGAGGAGTGGAATGGCGAGCAAGCGAAGACACCTGAGCGGGTCCGGTACTAGCTGGTTGAAGCGAGTACATGAGAGGACACTGGCTCCACTCGGAGATTGTAGAATCTGGCGAATGTGTTGGGTGTCACCCAACCTGCAGCTCTGCAGATGTCTGTTAGCGAGGCGCCATGCGCTAGAGCCCAAGAGGACGCCACACTCCGGGTGGAGTGGGCAGTCACACCAAGGGGGCACGGTCGGCCTTGCTGCTGGTATGCCAAAGCAATGGCGTCCACTATCCAGTGAGACAGCCTTTGCTTGGAGAGAGCCTTTCCCTTCAGCTTCCCACCATAACAGACAAAGAGCTGGTCTGAGGTCCTGAAACACTGCGTTCTGTCTACATAGGCGCGGAGAGCACGTACTGGACAGAGCAGTGGCAAGGCTGGGTCTGACTCCTCCCGGGGCAGCGCTTGCAGGTTCACCACCTGGTCCCGGAAGGGAGTGGTAGGAACCTTGGGCACATATCCAGGGGTCTCAGGATCACGTGAGAGTACGCCGGCCCGAATTCCAGGCACGCTTCGTCAACGGAGAATGCGTGCAGGTCCCCTACTCTCTTAATGGAGGCCAATGCAGTCAGAAGCGCCGTCCTCATTGACAGGAAGTTAAGCTCGACCGACTGCAAAGGCTCAAAGGGAGCACTCCACAGGGCAGTTAGAACCACTGCGAGGTCCCAAGAGGGTACGAGAGGAGGGCGAGGAGGATTCAGTCTCCTCGCTCCTCTCAGGAACCTGACGATCAGGCCGTGTTTCCCCACAGACTTACCTTCTATTGGGTCATGATGTGCGGCAATGGCGGCGACATAGACCTTGAGGGTGGAGGGAGACAGCCTTCGCTCCAACCCTTCTTGAAGAAAGGAAAGCACGACACTGATCGAACATCTCCGGGGGTCTTCTCGGTGAGAAGAGCACCAGTTGACGAAGAGGTTCCACTTCAACGCGTAGACGTGGCTCATGGACGACGCTCTAGCGGAAGTGATGGTAGCCACCACCGCTGGTGGTAGGGTACTCAAACCTGCCTCGTCCCGTCCAGGAGCCACACGTGGAGGTTCCAGAGATCGGGACGAGGGTGCCATAGGGTGCCCCGTCCCTGAGAGAGGAGGTCCTTCCTCAGGGGAATCGGCCAAGGAGGTGCTGTCGCGAGGAGTATGAGTTCGGAGAACCAGGTCCGGGTGGGCCAGTACGGCGCGACCAGAATGACCTGCTCCTTGTCCTCCCTGACCTTTCACAGGGTCTGCGCAAGAAGGCTCACTGGGGGAAACGCATATTTGCGGCCCCGCGGACAGCTGTGCGCCAGTGCATCCGTGCTGAGCGTGCCCTCGGTCAGGGAATAATACAGGGCGCAATGGGTCGAGTCGTGAGAGGCAAACAGATCTATCTGTGCGTCCCCGAACTGGTCCCAAATCAGCTGAACCGATTGGGGATGGAGTCGCCAATCTCCCGGGAGGGGCTGAAGCCGTGAGAGCTCGTCGGCTGCACAGTTCAGGGCTCCGGGGATATAGATGGCACGAAGCGACCTCAGATGCTTCTGACTCCATATGAGGAGGTGGCGGGCGAGTTGCGACATACGGCGGGAGCGCAGACCACCTTGACGGTTGATGTACGCTACAGTGGCAGTATTGTCTGATCGGACTAGTACGTGTTGATTCTTGAGCACGGCCCGAAAGCGGCGCAGATCAAGATGTACAGCCAGCAACTCGAGGCAATTGACGTGCCATAGGTGGTGGGGTCCTGTCCAGGAGCCCGCGGCAGCACGTCCATTGCACATGGCACCCCAGCCCGTGGTAGAGGCATCTGTTGTTACAACAATATGCCGGGAAGCTCGTTCCAGGGGCACTCCGGCCCATAGAAAACTGAGGTTCGACCACGGAGTGAAGGTCTGACGGCAGGTCGGAGTAACTGGTACTCGGAGAGTGCCGTGTTGCCATGCCCACCTTGGGACTCGGTCGCGAAGCCAAAGCTGAAGCGGTCTCATATGAAGCAATCCGAGCGGTGTTGCCACGGCTGCAGACGCCATATGCCCCAGAGGCCTCTGAAAAATTTTCAGTGGAACCGCACTCTTGCCCTCGAACTGTCTCAGGCAAGTCAGCAGTGACTGCGCGCGCTCACTCGTAAGCTGCGCGGACATGGCGACCGAGTCGATCTCCATACCGTGAAAAGAGATCCTCTGCACAGGGCAAAGTTTGCTCTTCTCCCAGTTGACCCGAAGGCCCAGACGGGCTACATGGCGGAGCACCAAGTCCCTGTGTTCGCAAAGCTGATCTCGAGAGTGAGCTAGGATTAGCCAGTCGTCGAGATAATTCAGAATGCGAACCCCGTGTTCCCGGAGAGGAACAAAGGCTGCCTCGACGACCTTCGTGAAGACGCGAGGAGACAGGGCTAGTCCGAATGGGAGAACTGCGTACTGATATGCCTGCCCCTCGAAAGCAAACCGCAGGAACGGTCTGTGTCGAGGGAGGATCGAGACATGAAAGTAGGCGTCCTTCAGGTCGATCGCTGCAAACCAATCCTGGTGCTGCACACATTCGAAAACGCGTTTGGCGGTGAGCATCTTGAACGGCAGCCTGTGAAGGGAGCGGTTCAGAACGCGCAGGTCCAGGATTGGCCGCAACCCACCGGTTTTCTTCGGGACAATGAAGTACGGGCTGTGGAAGCTGGTCCTCATTTCGGCTGGAGGGACAGTCTCGATCGCACCCTTCGCCAGCAGGGTAGCAACCTCCGCTCTCATGATAGGGGCATTGCCACCGATCATAGTGGAGCGGACTCCCCTGAAGCGGGGAGGAGACCGCGCGAACTGAATCGCGTAGCCGAGCCTGATCGTTCGCGTGACCCAGCGGGACAGGTTGGGAAGCTCTAGCCAGGCTCCCAAGGACTGTACCAGCGGGGTCATGCGAACTACAGACTTCCCGTCGGTGGAGTAGCGAGGCGGTATGGCTGACCCAGACGTGGACGGCATAGCGGCCCGGTGTGGGGGTACAGTCATAGACCGCGTCCTGACAGAGGAGACCAGGGAAGGACGAACGTTCCACGGGGGTCTGTTTTGCCAGGGGTCTGGCGACAAAGGAGGATGAGAGCGGCACGGTCCGGGGACGGCGCACACTTTCATCCGGCTCTGGGACAGAGGAGGACGAAAGGGGTGCACGGCCCGGGGGCGGCGCACCGTGTCGTCCGAGAACTCTGTGTGCTCAGAGATGAATGTATCACTTCTTTCTTTAACCACATAAGGGTGTTACCCACCCGAGGGTGAGCAGCGGGGAGTGGAGAACAAAAGATTCTCCCCCGGCCCTCCATCGGGGGAAGGAGTGGTCCTGCTACCATCTCCTGAGAAGTGATCATCATCCCTGAGCAGCCCGTCTCAGGAGCGCCGCTTGGCCCGGCGTTTAGTGGGGGGCGGGGCTGGAGAGGGCTGGGGCGCCTTCTTACGGCTTCCTCCGCGACCGGGCCCGGGTGGAGGCTGCTGCTTGGGCCGGGCGGGAGGGGCGGGAGCCATAGGAGGGCGCCCTCGGCGGCGAACAGACTGAGTATTCTGCCCGGTCGGCTGGGTGGAGGCATCAGCGGGCCGTCGGGGCAGAATGTGCTTAATAGCCTCAGTCTGTTTCTGAGCAGTCGAGAACTTTTGGGCAAAATCCTCGACTGCCCCGCCGAAAAGGCCGTCTTGTGATATGGGAGTGTCGAGCAGCCGAGACCGCTCGGCATCCCGCATATCAGCAAGGTTCAGCCAAAGGTGTCTCTCCTGGACCACGGCTGTGGACATCACCAAACCCATGGAGCGTGCGGTCACCTTCGTCGCTCGGAGAGCAAGGTCGGTGGCGGCGTGCAACTCATTGAAGAGCCCTGGGTCTGTCCTGCCCTCGTGCATGTCCATGAGCATCTGGGCCTGGTAGACCTGCAGAATGGCCATGGCATGCAAAGAGGTGGCCGCCTGTCCCGCCGCTCTGTAAGACTTCGCCACTAACGTAGACGAATACCTACAGGCTTTGGATGGGTGCTTAGGCTCACTACGAGAAGAAGCGCTCTGAGGACACAGTTGCATCGCAACAGAGCGTTCAACCGGGGGGAGCCCAGTGTACCCACGGGCAGCCGCCTCATCGAGGGGAGGAAAGGCGGATGAAATCATGCTCGCGGCGGCCCGGGAAAGCATGGCCGTCATCTCCGGATCAGACTCAGGCACAACCGTATGCACACCGGAAGGTGGCAGCTGTGACGAGTCTTCACTTCCAGAAGATTCAGACCCACCTTGTGACGCTGCAATAGACATCGCGTCCTCCTCTGGAGCGCCAAAGGAAACCCGCGGGACACCCGAAGATGACCCCGCGGAAATCCCCTGAGCACTCGCGGGTTGCAACACTGGAGAGGGTGCGGCTGGGCACGGACTGATAGTCGGCGCTTTGTTCCAAACCGTCACCCTCAGATCACCCTGGCCACCAGCGGAAGTACTAGCTCTATTTCTAGAGTCAGTAGATCGGGGTGTGGATGAGGGGACTCTCACTCTTGCGAGATCACTGAGTCTCGATCGTAGTGTTGCGATGGTCATGTTCCCGCAGAGAGAACATGAGTCATCCACGAGCGCTGCTCTAGCGTGATCAATGCCCAAACACACTAAGCAACGCTCGTGCCCATCAGAGTCGGCAACGAGTCTACCGCAACCAGAAGTGCACGGGCGAGGCATCTTTAAAAAGACGTGGCGCGTGCAAGCTCTTTTGTGAGAGAAAAGAAACTATGACTGTGTTGAAGCGCCCAGGGAGAAACACACTCGCTGTCAAACCACAGACAGATAAGCAGGATGTGCGCGCTCGCCGTCACACCAACACCAGAGAATCTCGCTCGTCTTGAAGAACTGACAGTACAGGAATGGCTTGTGGAACGAAGGATCAACTTGGCTCCGAAGCGAAAACATGCCTATTTGCTGCCAGCGTTCTCCTTAAATACCCACGAGGTGAGGCGGAGTTACGCTATGAAAATTCCGCAGACCCATTGCATTTATTTGCCATTGGCTCGTTTTGTAGTACTCGAAGTTGATTGGCTTTCTAAGCGAAACCCCATTCGTCATCATCCGACGGAACTCGGAGTGACAACGAAAGGGATCATGTTATTTCAGCTAGTGGTGTGTAAAGTGTAACTGTTTGACAACAGATGTGTGACGGTGTACCAGACGCTTCCGGGTAGCATATTCTTAATATACCGAAGGTCTTGGCTGGAAGACGCTATGTGCGCGCGCTCTGTCATTGCCTATTGGAATGCGATTTGAGGTAACATTGGCTGTATGGCTCACAGTAATAATGTTCTTTAGGTAATGTGTTTGTATATGTATGTTTGTAGTAAATTGATTTATTATAATATGACCATGTTTCACTGTAAGCCCCCTTGGGATGTGACTAACCAATAACCTGAATGCATGATGGACTATTTTGTATGTAAACAATGTTTGTGTGTGATTCCATGTAGGTTTGCGTGTGGGAGAGGTAACTGTGGAGCCCCATTTCCGTTTATGTGGAATGTTGTATCCCTAGAGGTAAAAGGAAATGTTGGTTATTGTACCTGTGTCACCGATGTTAAGGCCAAGGGTTATTTACCACACTCCGGAGGAGCAGACACCAGAGGCAGACAACCAAGGTAAGTTAAAAAAGGTAAGTATTTATTAAATTTATAAAAAAAATAAAAGCAGGAACAGGCATGGGCTTTTCTCGTCGTCAGACTTGTTGAATCAGCTCGTGGGACAGACAGTGGCTTTTCTCGTCGTCAGACTCGTTGAATCAGCTCGTGGGACAGACAGTGGCTTTTCTCGTCGTCAGACTCGTTGAATCAGCTCGTGGGACAGACAGTGGCTTTTCTCGTCGTCAGACTCGTTGAATCAGCTCGTGGGACAGACAGTGGCTTTTCTCGTCGTCAGACTCGTTGAATCAGCTCGTGGGACAGACAGTGGCTTTTCTCGTCGACAGACTCGTTGAGTCAGCTCGTGGGACAGACAGTGGCTTTTCTCGTCGACAGACTCGTTGAGTCAGCTCGTGGGACAGACAGTGGCTTTAAAGGTGTGTTGAGCTTTTCTCCCCTGCACCCTGCACACGATCTCAGGGACCTGGACACAGCTGAGGGGACAGATCAATTCGAAAGAATCTTCAAAGTTATGGGTCAATTTCATCCGTCAGAAACTCAGAGAAGACAGTTGTTCGATCTCACCACACTCGTGCATAAATCACTCTTGTAAATCTCCACACGTGTTTATTTCAGTCTTTTAGACACTGCAAACTCACTCTATCTTCACAGCGATTAATCAACTCGTTTCTCTTTTCTTCATAGGATGTATGAACCACAGAATATTGGACTCAGAAGATAAACATGGATTCAGCGATCTTCCCAGCCGCTACTGTTACTGTCAACAGGAGAACACACTCTGCCCACAAACACAGGTTAGTCGTACACTGGTGATGGCAATCTTCACATGAGTTTTTCTCCAAGAGGTGAATCATAAAGGGGTGCACTTAACTTTTCCTCTGTGAATCACGTGAATCCTGCAGCGGGTTTCCACTCTCTTTTCTGCCAGTCACTCTCCTTCTTCCTCTGTATGATTTTCTCACTTACTTCGTTGCGTTGCTGTTCGTGGTTTCTAAAAGGACTCACTTAATGAGCATGCCTCGGGGGACCCAACATGGAACACCGATCAGGCATTAAACCTCAGCTTTCCGCACTTTCCGCCACTCACGGTCACTGCCGCCATCCCCTCGAGCACTCCTGTGGAGCTTTCCTATTGCCAGAGCATTTTCCCCTCCTACTGTGCTTCAAGCCCCTCTCTTTATACTGCTTTCTTCCCGAGCACATGCTTCAATGAAGCGCTACTCACTGGCTTCAGCTGGCGCTTGTTATGATCGGCGGCCATGACAGGTAAAAACAGAGCCGGCCCGGTGTTACACCGGCATTTCTTCCCCCTGGAAACGAGTCAACCATTTTTTTGGTTCCCGGTTTGTTCACCCGGTGACACCCTCCCCCACCGGATCCGTTCTAGTCCCGAGAACGGGCCCCAGACTCCCATTCTCCGTACCTGGTAGGAGGTACTCCTCGGGTCTCCCGTTGGGAGTGTCGAGTTGGGATAACGGGTTCTTCCTCCCTTGCCAGACCGACCTCGCTCACCGTTGCGCTCACTTGGCAGAAGCGGACCTCCTGCTCCTCCACCACCTGATGGGAACTCACTGGCGTAATACGGGTCAACCGTTGGTGACGATAGAGTTGGACAGGGTAAGTGTTCATGTTTCTCACTTTTACTGCAATCCGGCCCCAACGGGCCACTGTTAACCCCCGGCCCACCTCGACGGCCTGACACTCCCAGTGGGGCTCGACAAGGACACACGCTTCAGGACCATAGGCCCGCTCAGGGAGACGGACCCAGACCACAGCCTCACTCCGGGCAGGAATGGAGACAGCGTATCGACATACCACTCGACCAGCATCTTCCCGATCTTGCTGGGAGCTGGCGACCTGTACTCGTCGACAGTCGGTGATGACACGTTCCCACTCTCGCTTCTCGGCTACAGAAGTGGAACGAAGAGGACCAGTCCGAAACAGCTCTTCCCAACAGTCCATGAATACATTAATCCCCAACAAGGCTCGATGTTCCCCCAAACAGGAGTCCCGCACAATCACTACCCCCTTCTGTGGGGTCGTGGTGCCATGGATCTCGAAATCGGTCACCTGATATCCGATGTAGGGGATATTCAGGCCATTCGCTCCCCGCAGGGTGAGCCAGAGGACTTCAGCCTCCGGTAAGTGATGGGCATCGAACAGATCTCTGGACAGGCTCTCGGCAAACATGGTAACCTGGGACCCTGTATCTACCAGGCACCGAACAGTAACTCCATTGACTTTGATCTCCACGAGGGGGCAACGTCCCACCAGGCTGTCTCGTGGGGCTGAGCTTACAAAGGGGTCCATCCGGGGGGTCCCGACATATTGTGCGATATGTATCTGAAGATGGAAGCACAGAGGAGTGTTTTCTTAAGTTTCTATCCATAAGCAGTCACACTGGTGAGTCACTGTTCAATTCAGTTATTTCAGTTCTGACGGAGATGAACATAAACATAGAGAACGTCTTGGTGAGCCAATGCACATTGGCGTGCAAGCTTTGCATCTCACGCTCCGCCCCGCAGCGCGGGTATAAATAAGCAAGTGGATGCGCACACCATTTGTTTTTTGCTGAAAAGCCGAGTGGAGCACGGAGTCAGCGGTGGTCCAGCTATACATTCTCGTGGACGGATGCATTCAAAAATGCGTTTCTGCATTAGCATCTTGAACAGAAGCTTATGAAGGGCCCGATTCAAGACTCCAAGCTTGGCCGTAACCCACCGCCTTTCTTGGGTACAATGAAGTACAGGCTGTAGAAACCGGTCTTCATATCGGCTGGAGGAAGCGCCTCTATCGCATTCTTCGCCAGTAGGGCTGTGATCTCCGTGCACATGACAGGGGCACATTCGCTCAACACCGAAGTGTAATGAACGCCGCTGAACTTGGACAGACGCCGGCCGAACTGAATCGTGTAGCTGAGTCTGATGGTACGGAGGAGCCAGCTAGACCGGTTGGAAACCATTCTCCAGGCTTCCACGAACCGGGCCAGGGGGGCCAGAGGCACCTTGGAAGGTCTGAGTGTGCATTGCGACACTTACCTGTCTCCACGAGTCGGCAGGGGGTGCGTGAGAAGGCGTGACCGGGTCCTCGAACCGCACCCAGCTGCCGGCTGGCGACACAAGAGGGGGCTGAGGGGGGCTTGACATCTCGAGTCAAGAAAATCCCTAGGTGGCCCATCCCTAGGCTTAGGCCTGCGGCTGGCTCCACGCTGAGGCCTTGGTGGAGGCTGCTGCAGAGGTCCAGCGGGAGCTAAAGTGGCGGCAGGGGGCGAGCAGGCGGAGGAGCTAGGGGACGAGCAGGCGGAGGAGCTACCACCGGCGGCGGGGTGGAGGCAGCAGCGGGCTGCCGGGGCAGGATGTGCCGCATGGCCTCCGTCTGCACTTGGGCAGCAGAGAACTGTTGGGCGTAATTCACCACCGTGTCGCCAAATAGCCCAACCTGGGAAATTGTGGAGTCCAGGAACCGAACCTTGTCCGCATCCGTCATATCAACTAGGTTGAGCCAGCGATGGCGCTCCTGGACCACTAAAGGGGACATCGCCATGTTGCAGTGCGGAGCTCACTTATGAACGCATGGTTTGGGCTACCCTCGTGCATGTCCATGAGTGCCTTGGCCTGGTAGACCTGTAGCAACGCCATGGCATGCAAAGAGGAAGCGGCTTGCCCACAGGCTTTGTAAGCTCTGCCCGTCAGAACGGACGAGAATTCACAGGCCTTAGAGGGGAGACGAGGATCCCCCGTCCAAAAGGCAGCGGCCGCCGGACACAGGTATGTCACTACAGACCACTCCACTGGAGGGATAGCCTCGTAACCCTTCACTGCTCCTCCGTGAAGGGTAGTGAGGGGGGAGGAGCTACTCAGACAGTTTCTGGCAGAGAAAGGTGCTGTCCACGACCTGGTAAGCTCTCCATGCACTTCGGGAAAGAAAGGCACTTGGGAGGCGGGCTAAGAACCAGCATGGCCCGCCCAGAGAAACGAATCATCCAAACGAGACTGTTCGGGACACGGTGGAGGATTCCACTCGAGCCCGACAGCCTTGGCGGCCCGTTTCAGGATAGCTGACATCTCTAGATCTGGCTCAGGCAACGTTACACTCCCAGAGGGAGATAACGCAGCCGAGTCATCATCTCCAGATGTCAGCTTGCAATCCAATGCTGCAATCGGCATCCTGTTCTCTGGAGGGGCCCCGAAAGAAATGGCTGGTAGGTCCATTACAGAGGGACCAACGTGCTCAATGGGGAGCTCCACACGCTGTGTGATAGAGGAGTGAAGGGCACACAGGGATTGGTTACCCAGCGGCGAAGCCATCACTATAATCCTCCGATCACCCATTCCACACAGCAAACGCACCCGTGTTGCTCTTTCGGGAAGTTTGGGACTCTCACCAGTGTCAGAGCACACAGGGGAATGATCGCAGCAACACTGACAGGAATGGTCCAGCCTGTACCAGTTAAGCACTCACTTTCTTCGCCCTTAACCAACCGTCAGACAAACAAACACAAAAAAGAATGCTGTTAAAACAGCAGTTGAGACCTCAGAAGACTTGCGACCACCGCTGCACTTGTGTTGTAGAAACACCAGCACTGGGAGAGACTTCCAGAAGAAGCACCCACACACTCGCTCGTTGAAAATATTCAACACTCTTCAGAGACATCGACGTCAAAACCGATCGGCTCCGAAGCGAAAGACAAATGGTGCGTGCATCTACTTCTGTATGTATAACGGGGCGGAGCCTGAGATGCAAAGCTTGCACGCCAATGTGCATTGGCTCGTTTTATCAATACTCGAAGATTACAGGCTCCCTAAGCCTGATCCCAATCAGTCGACATGTCGACTATGTTGAACGTGAGCGACTGAAAGGGAACTGCCGTGGACAGTGCTTTGACAACGCATATATTATGTCTGGTGCTTATAAAGGTATGCAATCTTGCATATGTGAAGTCAACCCGTTAGCTGAGTGGGTTCCCTGTGCGGCACATACTCTGAACTTAGTAAATGCTGTGAACTGTTGTCTTGAGACTGATTATTTTTTCTTATCTGTACAGTCTCTTTTTAACATCTGCTCAAAATCCACCTTGAGTTGGCAGATTATGTCCAACCTAGAAGAAAATGAGAAGGGCCATGTTCAAACTCTGAAATCCTTGTCAAACACAAGGTGGAGTGCGCATGCACAAGCAACCAGCACCCTTTGTCTAAATTATGACCACATTTTCCAGTCCCTTCAAACAATAGCAGAAGATGATCATCAAAACCTGACCAATCGCAATGAGGCCACATCTCTCTCTAGGTAGATGGAGAAGCTTTAATTTGCCATCCTGTGCAGTGTGTGGAGCACAGTGCTGCAGCGTGTTAAAAAAAAGCGTGCTGTTGCTCTAGTGGGCTCATTGAGAGATTTTATTGCAGATCTCCGTGATCAGTTGAAGAGGTTTGAGTCAACAGCTAAAAACATGTCGTCATGTGTATCCCAGACATACAAAAATGGCATACAAAGAGAGAGACAACGTAAAAAGCAATTGCAGTAACTCATAGCCCCGGTGCCCAGTAAGCTCTTAATGCGGCCCTGCTCATCACCATTCATTTCACAGATGTTTTGCAGAACACAACATGCTATCACCAGGGATTTGACCTTGTGTGTATTGCAGTCATTTCGTTTTAGCAAACACCTCCATCTGCCCTACAGTCTGCTGAAAGCATTCTCAACCACCACTCTGGCTCTGCTTGTTTTCTGGTTGTACACAAGTTATTGGGGTGTCAGTCATCTAGTTGTCGGTGAAAGGTTTCATCGGCCAGCTCTTCAAAGGATTGGCTGCATCACCAAGGATATACTACCCCACATCATGTCCACAAATGTTCTTTTTTAAATCAGGTAGTAACAAACCCCTATCCACTAGGTCCCACAATCCTGACAAACGCAGCTCTCTGGCATCATGCAGGCTCCCTGTCGTTCCTAAAAAAAACATTTCAAAAGAGACCCCTTCCATCCACAACAGCCTGTAGGTTGATCAAATGCCAGCCCTTTCGGTTGAAGTACTGTACTGCCGTGCAAAGGCAAAAGACTGTAACTTCGTGTTTGGTCGAAAATTAGTTATTGATATTTTTGGCACATTCAAGACCACCTTTATCATGTGGATAAGTATCTTGAGTCAATTCCGTAGTTTTTTCGAGAAAATAATTGGTTGTCTTAAAAGGACTATATATAACTTTTTCCCAAAAATAAACGTAACAATAGCCTTTTTATTTTACCATTTATGACTCAAACATCTCCTGTTGAGCATACTGACACCTTGTCCGCTCACAGTGGGTGCACATAAGCCTGTATCCTATTTTTCCTATTTTCTGTCGGGTCGGATTTTTCCCGCGCTGTCGGCGGATGTGACGTCAAGCGCGTTCATGTTAAAGGTTTCAGATCACTCTGCCACCACCGCTTGCCAGCACTTATCTCAAACAATATATGTATTTGACTGTTCTTACCTCTGTAAACATAATGTTGACCTCCTTGCAGCAGATGACTTGTGAACTGTGCACGTACGAGAGCGAGCAGAAAGGAAGAGCAGTTCTGTTTTTTGGCCACAGGTGTCAGTCGCGAGTTTAAATTTCAGAAAAACGCATATAGCCTCTTTAACAGTAACTTCCAAAAGCCCATGAGAAACCAAGACAGAACACCGTAACACCAGTTGAGGCTCTTTGGCTTTGTTTTGGAACACTCACATTGAGTTACGGTACTCTGCCTTTGTTTAGCCGTGCGTCAATATGAAGTTACGTGCCGGTGTTCTATCAAATAATGCTACCTTTCAGATTGTACGGTGTTCTGCCTTTGTTTTACTCTCCATTAAAATGGAAATGACGATGTAGCCTGTGCACTTTGTACAGCTGACATCAGTCCCTGTAACTTCTGATGTCCTCAGAGCTTTGTCCTGCTAAAATGCGGTCAGAACATTTAGAATGGTCTGAACCCGCTCCATCGACAAACGGTGGATGTGCAGAGTTGACAGAAAAATGTTACACATGCCGTAGCAGGTGAATACAACAAAAAACTAAAGCCCCTCACCCAGTTCGGGTACCGGACCTGGTTGAAACAATCATGCATCTAGCTGGCAGAGTGCCAAAACTTCGCCGGCGCCTTCAGCACCGCCCTGAAAACGGTCGAGCCGTGCTGGTGCATACAACATCAGACCAGCCGTTACAACAAGCAGGTTGTACCTACAATCACAGCGTCCGGAATAAATCCGCGGGACGAGCGAAGTGCACAAGCACAATAATGGGGCAGACAGCTGAAACCACCGCTACTGAAAAGACGCAGAACACAGAAGGTTGTGCTATAAATGCATTAGTCGTCTATCTAGGTAGTCCAAAGCGCGCTCCCCACTGAGTCTCAAGGGGGAAAGCACTGCGTTCGTAATTCGTACTTTTTGTGAAAGTACGAGGAGCATGACACCTTCAAACACGAATATACTAGGCCTATAAACCAGTTCCCGGGTCGAATGTGGGCGAGGATCTGTTTTATAGTGATAATTTTGAATGTGCGTTTATCAAGTCTTATCTAAGATACTATTTACCGCTATGGAGATATTTTGTCATGTCTAATGTATTAATAATGCCACCAGAATGCAACCAAAGCACAGGATAGCAATAAATGGGCATTTCTCAGATTAAGGGCCAAATTGGGTTGCTGCAATTTTGAAAATTAAAATCCCAAATTTGACTAATTGGTATACATCAAATTATCAGTCCTTAAGTCAGGTACAATGTTATGAGCTTGGTTGAGACCATAAGATAAGGGAATTTATGATTTTTTTGCCATTTTTTTTAACTATGTCAAGTAAATGTGTCATTACCATCACATCATCGAATGTATGTAAAAAAATAAAACTTAAATGATAAATCAGTGCTTTTAAGACATTTTGTGGTTCCACATGGAATCTATTTTATCTTGAACTTAATGGGATTGTTGATTTTTACTTGCAAGATGAATTATAGTCACTTAAGTATCTACATTTCTGATTCATCAATCTACTCTGGCTTGGAATATAAGCTTATTTTAAGTGAATGCCATATATCAAAACTTTTTTAATACAGTGATAATTTAGACTGTCCAACTTGGTCAGAAATATATAATTGTAGGATGTTTTTGTAATTTATACATCATTTATTGGCAAAAATATGTATGGTAATGGTGATGGTGATGACATTGCAGTTCTGGTAATGACAGTTTGTTTGCGGTGATGACAAATCACTGATCATAACCTACTGTAATTTAAGAGCCTAAGTGACTTCAGACCAAAATTTTTTTATTTTTTAAACCAGCTATTAATTGGTTTAAACATCATAGTTTAATCTGATTATGTAAGACCAAACAGGAACTGTGTGTATCTGCCGTCATCACCACCACAACCTGTCATTACCAGCACAAGCTGTAATGTGCTGGTAATGACTGTGCTGGGAATGACAATTTAGTAAAAAAAACTAGCCTTGCTAGCAAAGATGATGACTAAGCAAGTGTAGCTAGCTTTCTACATGTAATGTACACTTTTTTAACTAATAAAGTGATAAAAAATAATCCAAAATGTTTAAAAATACAGAAATACAACACATATGGTAATGACGCATAATAAGTGTACATGCCCAACACAAAGAATAAAGAGTAGATTTATTACTTTTCTGGACATCAAGGCATCAGTCTTGCAGCTTGAAATCCATGTGCTCCACTATGCTATTAGGTTACCATGGCTACCAAATAAACCTTTGATGAAAAAACTGTTAAAAAGTGCCTTTATGGTAATGACAGCTAAACCATGGACAGGTAGAAATTAAGCAAAATAAAGTACAAAATGCATATATATGCTTAATCTGTGCATGTAGTTTGTTAGTTCAGGTAACATTTAATTCATATGCATATTTTTTTTTTATTAATTTGTGATAAATAATGTTTGAGATTTGTTACGACAAGTGAAAACTCTGGTGGCGGACAACACCAAAACACAGATAATGTACCACAAAACATCAATAAAATGTGTTAAAATCATTAGTAAGAGCAGCCATAAAATAAGTCTAGGCTTGTTTTTGTTTATACTAATTAGTGGTGCTAAAATGTATTAGATTGAATTAGTTTTTAATAGAATTACGCCCTCTAGACAGAAATAGGCCCGAATTCTGGGAAATACCCAAATAGATGTCTATAAGAAATTGTAAATCATTCAAAATAAATGCCATGATCACTAGATTTTATACAGGTGTTACTATAATGATTTTGTTAATGGTGATCAGCAACCAAATATTGATAATGTGGAAGTTACTGCCTTTTGCCTTGGCATGATTTCTTAATTTTTGCTGACAATACAAAGGCAGAGTACAGTAACTTTAAAATAGTGGTCAAAAGTCAAGTGTGAGCTCAAGATTTTTTTATATAGATAATTTTCATTACTAAAACATCTGGTTGCCAGATTTCCAGTGTCTTACCTATAATTAATTTGGCGGGACAACAACAAAAGTCATTTTTCTCAGTTCCACACTCTAGCGAGTTAAGGTCTTTTGCCTTTGTAGGGCAGTGTAGTGGTAGTAGTGTGGTACTCCTCTGGTCCAAGAATGGGGATGTGTGATCCATCAATTGCACCTACACACTGTGGCAAACTCCATCTGCGCTCAAAATACAACGCCATTTCTTTTAACTTTTCACTGTTTGGTAACTGGATAACTTCTTGCATGAGTACCTTCTCAACAGATGAGCAGAAATCGTGAACACAGTGACACTGTCACAGTCATCGTCTGCAACATCCTGTCTTCGTCTTCACTACACTTCCCAGAATCCTCCTTGTCTCCACACCTGAACTAACTCCCTCATTACCCACCTGCTTATCGTCATCATCATCTGTGTCACCTTTCCTCACCTCGTTAGTGTTCATTTGTATCTGTATTAGGGATGGCTCGATACCACAATTTTGGCTTCGGTACGATACCAGAACCTAATACCTTGGTATCGATACTAATCGATACCACAGGTAAAAAAAAAAACAGTCTCAAAATTTAAGTGACACTTAAAAAACACAGCTTGAAATTCTCCACTACCAAATGTGCAAAGAAAATGTATCAAATTGTAAAAAAAAATTCAATCAGGAAACATACAGTAGGTTAAATTTTGATTTAAAAAAAAAAAAAAAAAAAAAAACTGCAATTATACAATTAAAATAGGTTAATATCTATAATAATAGATTCACATATAATAATAATAATAGAATAATGAAATGACATGTAAACCATTAGCTGTCATGCATCAACAGAGATTTATCAACATTTATTGCATTTAATCATCTTGGTTTGGTTACTGTTTGGGTTCATATTAGTTTAACGCATTGCATAAAGTAATGTTAACATGCTAAAAACATGTATTAGTAAATTTAATTTTCTAGGTCATTTAATTAGTGATTGATATAGATTAATAAATGCTATATTGCTGTTAGGTCAGGTTACCTAATGAATGTTGACAAATGTAGCTTAATTGTAATATTAGTAATAGTCATATTACTACTATTACTCTCTCCCTCTCTCGGCTTATTGCTCTAGGGGTCACCACAGCGGCACTAATATGCCATTCATTTTACTATCACTAATACTAAAACTAATATTATTCACATTTTTATTCTTTATTCATTCAAATTCAATTAATATATGTTTGTTTGAAAGTGCAAAAATGATGAGACCTAAACTTAATTGGTTCTAGCGTGTCATGCAAGCAGATTTGAGCTTTCGTGTTTACCGTATCATATATAATTGATAAGCTCTTATGTATGTGCGCTGTTCAATGTTCAATAAAAGTCTAAATTAAATCAGTTGAATGATGGACTAACCTGTCGATCTCTGAACTCTTTGAACAAGTCAAGATAAGCAACTGACAAGTCAAGTGCTAGGCAGATTTGATGTGTTGCCTCCCCGTTTGCAGAGTGGTGAATTGAGATCTGTTTCTTTACTTTTCTCATTACTTTTGTAGGCAAAGTAATGCTTTATTTCACTCATACTGCTCTCTCTATTTATTAATTTCGGGCGTGTAGAAATTCGAATGAGCTTCGTTTGATCCATCGTGTTCCTCTGTTGTCACCGTTTGCCGGTTTTGCGTGACCCGCGTCAGTTTAGGTAGCGTCCTGCCGCCTAGCGGTGAACTTCGAAACAGCAGCGCATCAAATACCGAATTGAACAAAATTATGATATTGTACCGTTTGAAATATAATATATACCGGTATTTTTGCAGTACCGGTATACCGCGCATCCCTAATCTGTATTTAGTTTCCCTCTGTTCAGTCAGTCCTGGTCGGTTCTCGTTTATGTAAGGTGTGTTTATGTTACCTTGTGTTATGTGTGAGTTATCCTTCTGCCCGTCTACCTGTCTGTACCTGTTTGGAAGATTTATGAGTAAATGTTTGTATTGGAGCCTTTGGACTCAGCCTCTTCTTCAGCACACACCACACCCGTAACAGAAGAACCGACCACAACATGAGCTGGGAGCTCGCTGGACAGATCGCGGCTTTGGCTCTGGATAGATGGATTATTCCTCTCGCTGCCTCCAGTTCGCTGAACGACGAGTCGATTAAGGCGTGTTATCGGCTGGGGGCTAAGACAATCGATCCGAGGGAGCTCCCAGATCTCTCCGGCCTGGACTGGAGAGAGGCACTCTCCAGTTGTCTGGAGAGCTTCCTCCCGTAGTACGCCATGTCACCGTCTGAGCTTCATGTCAGCTCTGCCGAGCCTGAGCTTCACTTCGGCCCTGACGAGCCAGAGCCCTCACCGCTGGTCCCGTCCAGCCCAGACCCCTCACCGCTGGTCCCATCCAGCCCAGAGCCCTCACCGCTGGTCCCGTCCAGCCCAGAGCCCTCACCGCTGGTCCCGTCCAGCCTAGAGCCCTCACCGCTGGTCCCGTCCAGCCCCGAGCCTTCTCCGCTGGTCCCGTCCAGCCCAGAGACTTTTTCACCGCTGGTACTGTCCAGCCCGAAGCCTGTCCCGATCCCAAAATCTGTCCGTGAGTACGTCCCTGAGCCTGTCACTCCCCCCAAGAATTTTTTTTTGGGGGGGGAGGATATAGGTCCCTGGCCATTGGGGCCAGGCCTGACTCCCACGGGAGGGCCTGGTCTCCCGAAGGAAGGTCTCCGCCATAGCCGCCTGAAGGGTCGTCTCCGCCATGGCCACCCGATGGGGCGTCTCCGCCATGGCCGCCCGATGGGGCGTCTCCGCCATGGCCACCCGAAGGGTCGTCTCCACCATGGCCATCCGAAGGGCAGTCTCCGCCATGGCCACCCGATGGGGCATCTCCGCCATGGCCGCCTGCTCATCCTGCTCCACCTTGGCCGCCCGAAGGATCATCTCCGCCTTGGCCAGCCTGCACAGCCCGCTCCGTCTTGGCCACCTGCACAGCCTGCTCCGCCCTGGCCGCTTGCACATCCTACTCTGCCTTGGAGGCTTCCTACCCCTGTAAGCCACGCCCTAATCAGCCTTCAGGGCGCACACCCCCCCACCCCTGTTGATGTTCTACGGCGCGAGGTCGCGCCTTTTTGAAGGGGGGCGTTATGTCACAATCATCGTCTGCACCATCCTGTCTTTGTCTTCACTACACTTCCCAGAATCCTCCTTGTCTCCACACCTGAACTCACTCCCTCATTACCCACCTGTTTATCGTCATCATCATCTGTGTCACCTGCCCTCACCTCGTTAGTGTTCATTTGTATCTGTATTTAGTTTCCCTCTGTTCAGTCAGTCCTGGTCAGTTCTCGTTTATTTAAGGTGTGTTTATGTTACCTTGTGTTCTGTGTGAGTTACCCTTCTGCCCGTCAACCCGTTAGCCTGTCTGTACCTGTTTGGAAGATTTATGAGTAAATGTTTGTATTGGAGCCTTTGGACTCAGCCTCTTCTTCAGCACCCACCACACCCGTAACAGACACACAGTAGCAGCTCCGACTCCAAATAAATGAGAGATGCTTCTATACTCTGAGTTGGTCGCAAGTTTCCACAGTGCACTGGCGATTCTTTTTTGAATGGTTACACAATGTCGGTACTTTGTGTCATGTCTCTCCAGTTGGGGTTGCAATCGACGACAGAGGTACCGAAAAGTATCCTTAGACATCTGGAAATTCTTTATCCACTGTGCTTCAGTGAAAGTTGGAACCATGCTGTCCCACCATCCTGTTGTTCTATTATGTATCCAAACCGATCGTGAAACACAACACCCTCGATAGTACTCACATATCTAAAACACACAAAAGTTGCAAAAAATAAGTTGATGTAATTGATAATAACATTATTCACAACTCTGGTTTATTTTGATGGATTCATTTCTTACCAATCTTGTTCTTTCTTCCAGATGGCGTGCGTTCGTCCCAGCCATCTCTCGGTCAATGTCCGCAATAGCTGATAATATACGTTGTCTAATTTTATATCTAGCATTACGAACTTTCTGAATACGCTTTAGAATCAGTGCTCGTCTCTTTTCTGCCGTTTTGGTAATTAACTCGTTAGTAAACCAATACATCACAAACAAAAGCAGCACAGCTTGAATCTCCTCCATACTTGTTATTAACGTGTCGCCCAAAAATGATTACTTACCGTCGCAGACTGGAAGGAGAAGTCGCGTGCAGTTCTACGTCACCAGATTAATTTGCATAATCTTCCCAGAAAATTTAGACCGCAGTGTAAATGCAGAAAGCAACCGGTCTGGGGCAAAAAAAGTTCCTGGGAAAAAAGTTCCTTGGACAAATTGTACGGGTAATTTCGGTGGAAACCAAATTGCTACGAGGCGCTTTGCTCCTTTAAATGGGCCACTCGATGTTTAATTTCTCCACTGAGCTACAATTTCGGGGAGGTCCTTATAAGATTTAAAATAAAATTTAAGTTTAATTTATTTATAATGCACATGTAAAACAACATTGGTTGCCTACAAAATTGCCTAGGTCTAACACCAAAATAAATAAAAAAACATTCACAAGAGTTTAAAAGGACAAGAGCACAAATGGGTTTTCAAAAGACAGAAAGTGGACATTTGTTCCATAGCTTGGGGCCAATCACCAGAGTACTGACTCGCTGCACCTGCACTCCCTCCCTCATCAACACACCCTTTATATGCCCAGTTCACCTTTCACTTCTTGTCTGGTCTCGTTGCAGTACACAATGCTTTATGGCAGACTCCTTACCAATCTATTCACCTGAGATTGTCTCGTCCTGCATCCAGTCTCCTGTCTGTCACCCTGATCCAGATCGCCTGTCTTCGTGTTCACTTGTAACTTGCACAGAGAATCCACTTTAGTCATCGCCAGCTAAGTCACCATCATCATTCTACAGGTCTCTATCATCTGGTTCCCGTTGTTCCACCACCACTCTACTTTTAATAATCACAGTGTGCACCTAAACCTGTCTGTCTCCACCTGTGTTTGTGACACTCACTGAGTGTGAAACCAGTTTAACATTATTTCTTTCATACAGGTGATAATTGTCGACTACGCCACCCTGAATAAATCAGGGAATATCAAAATAACCCAGCAGTTTGAACTAGGTCACACAGGTTCGTGTGTGCCTGGAAGGTCAGAGACATGTACAAATAATTTACAAAAATAGCTTTTATTGACGTATAAAAGATAATTAAAAATAGTATTTTCTTGTTAAAAAGGGAGCGCACAGCGCTACATGCACAAATAATGGCAATTAACAAAAGAGGTAATCACAGATGACAATAGATAATGGCCACACCAGCACAGTCCTCTACCCACGAGGGTAGGAGGAACTGCAAGAAGAAGATCTACAAATACAATTCACAGGTGTTAGACAGACAACGAATGATTATACCAAACCACCAGGCTGAGTTTGCCGGCGGAAGGACCACTTAATGGCTTTTCCAAAAGCGCAATCCTACTCACGCACACACACAACACCATGCACTAGATCACACACACAGGCACACCAAAAAGTGTCACCCACTGCAACACCACCACTATCACCATGCACGAGAAGGTCCTTCCGCCTGGCCACCTCAGTTCCTGAGAAAACAAATACACTTGAGTAATAAAACCCCAAAATAACCACAGAAAATATCACAAACAAGAGAAAATAAAAATATGCAACAATCAAGGTCGATAATGACACACCCAGTTAGATGACAGCAAAATCTAACAACATACACCCAGCTGAACTAAGAAAGATAATTACAGAAAAATCAAGCTGATGCAGCACACACACACTGGTTCTCGTACAAATGACAGTCAGTTATAACTTTGCGATCACTCTAAAAGGAAGAAGTAGACGATACAAATCCTGTTAACCCTCTGGGGACCAAGGGTTTTTTGAGGCCCTTGGGATGTTTTGACATGCACTGACATTTGTGCTTTTTTCAGTTATTTATAAACATGTTAATGGCAACGGTGTAAATTCACTCTATATAGCACAAACGGGGCTACCATAATATTTGAGCAACATGTATGTACATGTTTGTATTTTTGAGAGAATATTATTTATGCATGGTTATTGAAAAACTTAAAAATAAAAGTTTCTGAAATAAGGCCACAAAACACATATTGATTATTTATTCACAAAACTTTTGAAAATTGTATCACATAGCCTAGAATATTTGCTCCAAAACTATGTGAGAATCATCCTGACTTCTCATTCAGATAAGTCAATAAAGTCTTTTATAATGTGTATGACGTGTTTAGTGTGAGAAAGCTTTATGCGAGGAGGCGTGATCTCTCATTAATATGTATGGAATTTCACACCTGAGAAAGACAAAGACCCTCCCATAATGGCCCTATTAGGTGCTATCAGGCCCTTATGAGGAGCCTTGCACAAAGAATGAGGAGATTTAAAAAAGAATGGCTTTTAGATTGTTTGGATTTATTTACAACACAACATAATCCAAAGATACACACCAAAGTACTGGTTTCTGGTTAAAATTGCTTTTTAATTATATATACACTACCGTTCAAAAGTTTGGGGTCGGTACGATTTTAAATACTTTTAAAAGAATTCTCTTCTGCTAACCATGGCTGCGCTGATTTGATTAAAAATACAACAAAAATCGGTTATAGTATTAAATATTATTCCAGTGTAAATCAGCTGTTTTCTGTGTGAATATATAGTAAAGTGTAATTTATTCCTGTGATCAAAGCTGAATTTTCAGCATCACCAGTGTCAGTGTCTTCAGTGTCAAATGATCCTTCACAAATCAGTATAATATGAGGATTTGATGCTCAAGAAACATTTATTATTATTATCAATGTTGAAACAGTTGTTGGTCTGTCAGTTGTACAGTTTTTTTGTTTTTTTTTTAGGATTCTTTGATGAATAGGAAGTTCAAAAGACTTTTGTAACATTATAAATGTCTTTACTGTTACTTTCGATCAAATTAATTATTCCTTGATAAATAAAAGTATTGATTTCTTTCCTCCAAAAAATAAAAATAAAATTCTCACTGACCCCAAACTTTTGAACGGTAGTGTATATACACACACACACACACTGCTTAGAATAAGTGAAAACACCCATGCTAAAGTTGACTAAGAAGAGGAATAAAAAATCTTAATGCCTTAATTTAAAAAATGAGGAAAACTCTAACCTTTAGGGAAATGAATAATGTCCCTGAATTCTTTGTGAATGAATAATGTATCGCAAATAATTAAATGTTCTTCTTTAAAATACAGGGTGCATACTCTGGACACTTCTATCACACACCCTTCACCATATAGACATGGTTTTATTTCAGTTCAAAGTTAGAGTTGGAAACATCTTGAAAAGAAAATAGTCTTTTTCCATAAATGTCTTAGTTTGATCATACATATTTCAAAGTTGAGGATTCATTATTTTGATATAGCTTGCATTGGAACAAACATCTTAGTTGATTAGTTTATTGACAAAACATAAGCTTATTTGATGTCTTTATTTTGAAGCTTATTTGATTTGAAAAACTTTATCCAAAACTAGTCAAAGAAATGTTCTTTTATTTCGTCTGTAACAGTGCGTATCTGTGCGTTCATTCATTCATTCACACACACACACACACACACACACACACAGAGAAACATAATTCACATTTAAACAGTAGGATATGCTATTTGTCCGTTTACAGACACTAACGTTATTCTATATCGCGATTAGAACAAAGCACAAAACACTTACACTTCTCAGCTGAATCTGTTGCTCCTCCTCGAAGTGAAAATAAACCAGCCCTTCTGTGGTAAATGTCCCAGGATTATTCCTCATAGCCGCGCAAGACGAATCTTAATCTGACTAAAAAATATTGTGTGTTTACAGCATTTGCCTGGGGGCGTTTATCTATTTTGCAAATGGCCTCAACACATTATCTTATGAATAGCACGCTCTGCGAGTGGGTGTGAACAAATTAACGATAATGAGCTGAGACAGGAGAAACTGTACTTCTCTTTAGTTTTTGACAGATTACATTGCAGGAGAATATTTGTTTTAAATGTGAATTGTTTTATTTAAAAGTAGAAATTTAAAGCGTTCTTTAGACGTATGTTTCATGTTTGTGTGATAAGTATTAGCGGAGTTTCCGTTCATTTTCCAGACATGTTTCAGAAAGATTTTTGCGGAGACCGAGTGAGCTGAAAGCGCACCCTGTTTATTTTATTTATTTTAAAAAAAGCACAAGGTTTTGATGTTAATGTGAGTGTACACAAAAAAAGAAGACCCTCTATAGTTTATAATCATGTATTGATTTTATTTATATGACCATAAATGACGGAGTATTTTAAGTCTATGTTGCTGCTATGTGAAAAAAAAACAGCAAAACGCGCGGGCGCGTTCTTGGTCCCCAGAGGGTTAATGTGTTTATAAAACACGTCACGTTGCAATTACAGCGATGCGGAGAGCAGCACAAACACCGTAGTTATCGACTCGTGTTCATATAAAAGCACAATCACTGCAGAAACGAGGAGGAGATCGTGCCGAAGACCAGAAAACGATCATAAAACGAGGACGAGAGGGAAGACCCACGCCCTAAAGGAAGCGAGATGTTACTAGCACTCTTTCCACTATAATTTTCTAGCCATCTTACATAACACTTACCGCAAGAGGATATCACTTCACATATAATTCCCACAGGATATTGTTTACAGCAATCAAAACCGCCGATTAGCTGAGGTACAGGAAGCAACACATTAATCGTAACATAGCGACCCATTATACCACATGCCATTATAAGCCACCATTCAATACAGCGACATATCAATACAGCGTTTACATACCTGAAAGAGTGAGCAGACACCCACTCTGAGCTGACGAAGTGCACCGTCGGAAAAGTACTAATGTACGCGCTACAATTTAAAGAAATGCAACACATCAGTGGTGTTCCCATCACATGATTTAAACCAACCGCTACCACCACATGAATGAATGAATGAGGCACATACCTGAGGCGCTAGTGGGTGACGCACAAAGAGGACAAGACGTGACGTGGCTCAGGGTACAGCCAACTAGCCTTAAATAGCCCATACTCTTCTCTGATAGGACACCACAACGGTCAATCACTTAACTGATTCTGTCACAATCCATCCCAGCCTCTTGTATCGCCATCCCGACGGTAGAGCGTCTAACCACACCCCCACCCCCCAGGACTCTCAGCTCCAAGGTAGTAACCAAACCACAGCGGTACTACACGCTGTGCCAGACACACCACCTACCCACGAATCGTGGAAGATGATGAACATGCAAATGCTAACCAGCCGTACTCCCAGTCCTCCTGACCCCACTTTCACTAGTCCCAAGCGAGCCAGTGGGAGAGTTACTAAAGGCTGGGAAGCTACTTCAGACTCACAGGGTACCACATGCCTTCCTCATGGTCCTGGAGAGGCTATCGCTCGGGGCGGCTGCCTGCGGCAGTCTTGCGGAGCCTCGGGAACCAAGACAAACTAGTCTCCTTCCTCTGGCTCTTCCTCCTCCTGGGGGCACTCATGTTCCGCTACCGGACTATCAGGCAAATCAGAGGAAGGGGTCACACCGATCCGAGTTTTCAACAGGAATCAGTGCACATGTTTAACCCTACTCAAATCAGTATCTGCAACCGTATACACAACACCACCCTCCTGAGGCGCCTTCACGAAACTGATGCTCCAACATCCACCTGTGTCTCCAACAACTGGTTAATGTACGCCGTCCCCACCTCAGACTTAGAGGGAGGAATCCGCCTATAGCGCTGACGCACAGGAACATCACACAGAGGAATACCATGAGAAATAAGGCTAGTCCAGCCCCAACTCCCCATCATACATGGAAAACACAGACAAATACTTCTCCAGCAACTGGTTAATGTGCGCCGTCCCCACCTCAAACTCAGAGCGAGGAATACGCCTATAGCGCTGACGCACAGGAACATCACACAGAGGAATACCATGAGAAATAAGGCTAGTGCAGGCCCAAATCCCCATCATACATGGAAAACACAGACAAATACTTCTCCAGCAACTGGTTAATGTGCGCCGCCCCCACCTCAGACTCAGAGGGAGGAATCCGCCTATAGCGCTGATGCACAGGAACATCACACATAGATATCATGGATACATAGACAGTACCATAACTCACTCTTACTAGATCAGGAGACACCAGCAAACCAGCTGGAAGGGCTGAATCCACTGATTCAAACAGCACTGTGCCATTTGAAAGCTGTACAGAGCAGGTGGCAACAACTAATTTCGTAGTGCCACCTGGACTGCGACTAGCCCGACGTCCACATACTTTAACCCCCCATGCGCACGACAAGCTGACGACAAGTTGACATGAAACGAGACATAAACTCGGAACCCGTCGAAACATACGAGCCTGTCTGTTCCCCAACCAAGCTCATTCCTGCCAAGCTCATCCCTGCAGCTTAGCGGGCAGTAGTTTTCCAACGGTTGCTCAGACTGAGACTGGCCACCCCCCAATGACGCTAAATCTGCACGAGCCGGCGAAACCCGAGGAGGACTACGCTCCCCTTCGCAATCCCTGGAAAAATGGCCAGGCCGCTGACACCGTCTGCAAATAATTTGATTAACCTGCGGCGATCGAGTATATGACTGAAAATTTTGAAGTTAGAGCATACCTTGGGTGAGTTGAACTACATACGATTGTGTACACCCATACAGACCACGCAACACCTTAATAATTTGATTTGGGTCCCCCCTCTCATCCTCCGACCGGTATCGAATCTCCTCCCTTACCTCTTGCCGTAATTTTTCACTATCTGCTTTTAATTGTGCTACCATTCATCTTCCATAGCTGCGAACCACACAATCACTCACCACCACTGAAGAAACTTATCTCAGCGGGTTACGCCTAGCCTTTGCAACAGGATCGCCACCGTCTACTTCCTACCACAAACACAAAGAAGAGAAGAAAACCAAAACAATTTCCCCCCAAAATTTTATTTTATTTTTTTGTTAAATTTGTTTTAAACACTCATGTCTCTGCCTTAAACAACTGACACACGACCCTGCCGACTACGCTAAATGTGACATTGGCATAGGGTACATATTTGTACCCTTGTGAAAAAACTTTTATTTCCTTTATTTGAAGGCTACTTATTTCAAGGCTACTCAAATATAGTGATAAGTTAAAATCTACCGTAAATAATTAAGGTATCATTAAAACCTTTAAACAACAACTTTTACAAAAAAATTGGCTTAGCAGAGGCTGTCTCTTGATATTGTACCTTAACCTTTAAAAGAAACGGTACATATACAGTATGTACCTTTTAATGCTTGGGAACATATATCTACCTTTTTGACCATCATGGTAACAAACTAGTAATGACTCAAGTGTTACTACATACTTCTATGGGAATTACTAATTATTTGGATCTGTATTCTAAAGTGAAGATCATTGGAACTAACTAGTAATGATTCAAGTGTTACTACATACTTCTAAAGAAATTTTAAAGTATAGAAAGTATACTATTTAAAAGTTCACCAAATCGCAAACGCTTAAAATGACTTTTGTATTTGGTTGCACAAATCATGACTAGATCATGTAGTAACACTTGAGTCATTACTAGTTTGTTACCATGATTCTTAGTTACTAATGAAAAGCCAATAAAGTGTAGAATCTTCGGTAACACTTTATTTTAAGGTGCTTGTAATAAGCAGTAATTAACAGTTAATAAGACACTTATAAGACCTTATAAGATGCATATAAGATGCATATAAGCATTAACTACTTCATATAAGGGTTAATTAAAGGTCCAGGCCCTGAAGAGATCAGGGAAACTACTCCCTCTTGGGAAGGTAAATTTTTAAGTGACTGGGAGTTTGTGTTACCATTTCTGTTTGTTCGGCTGTTCTAAAAGTGCAATGTATTGATACTTGAGAAATTTATTATTTAATTGAATTTATTTATTATCATTAGTTAATGCTTATATGCATCTTATATGCATCTTATAAGGTCTTATAAGTGTCTTATTAACTGTTAATTACTGCTTATTACAAGCACCTTAAAATAAAGTGTTACCGAATCTTCTAATCACTCACAAGATATGCACACACACACACACACACACACATACACACACATAAATATATATATTATATATATATTAGGGCTGTCAGTTAAACACGTTATTAACGGCGTTAACGCAAACCCATTTTAACGGCGTCAATTTTTTTATCGCGCGATTAACTGTCTTTTTGGCCTAGCAAACTTTGTAGTTTATTTCGCATGCTTTTGCAACAGGACGCGGCATGCGCGACGCTATGAAACCCATTAATTTCAATGGCTTGCGCTGCGAAAGGACGTTTTGTTGCTTAGTCGACCAAAGCGCAAGCGGATCTAGCTAGACCAGAAACAAAACAGGCACGACGCCGCACACACTTGTTTGGGCTTGCGAGCGGGCCAAAGAGTAGGTTAACGTTACGTTTTGAGTGGATGACGAGCGCGAGACGCCGAAATGGATGCCAATAAGATTCTGAATGGAAAGTTTACTTTTAAAAAGTTGCCAAATGGTTCCATTGACGAGACCAAAGTGATCTGTGTGTTTTGTCGTTGTGAACTGAGCTATCATCATCGCAGCACGTCCAGTCTGAAATACCACTTGATGATGGCCAAGCGCACACACACACAGCTGATGCAAATTCTCCGCCCCCTCGTCAATATCAGGACCTCGTCAGTATTTCTTTCACCCTTTTCTTGATTGACAGTGTTACACTGTGTGAGAGATTATTTGCTCCAAGTGAGAATGTTAGTGTGAAATTGAACACAGTATATGCCAATGTTGTTTTCAATAAAAAACATTTGCACAAAGCAAGCCGATCCACTTTTCCATGTTGATAAGAGCATTATAATGAGAAAAAATAATGGGACAAAAAGAAATCAAGAGACATTTAGAATAGATAAAAATGTGCGATTAATTGCGATTAATCACGAGTTAACTATGACATTAATGCGATTAATCGCAGTTAAATATTTTTATCGTTTGACAGCACTATATGAGCTAGGAGACATACATAAAAACATATTTTTTGGGAGGTAGGTTAAATAATAAAATAACTGTATATGGTTTTTTGGTGGCTGATGACTCAATATGTTCCAGTACTCACCATGACTCTAGTGATTCAATGCCAGTCCAGAGGAATGCCGGAAAATTGGCCACAGGAAAAGTAAGGTCCCGACAACTGCATTTAAAAATCCATTTCTTTAAAATTATTCAGTTGATAAATAGACAGCATAGGCCAATTATTAACAGCTTTCCCAAATCATAAGTCTGCTATGCTATTACATATTGATAATGTAAACCACCTTGTGTGTGCTTACAGTAGCAGTTAAAATGTAAATGTAGTGCTAGTCATTTGTCCTGCATTGGTTATTGATTAGTTTTGCATGAATTATGAAACTTTTTCAGTAGTTCTCTGGGAAGCATTAAAAAAAATAGTAGTTATTGATTAGTTAATAGTGAAGTACCACTTTCATCTGTGCACTAGTACTTACTAATTCGTTAATCAGAGTTTCTTTTTAGTTAATAGTTGTTACTCGATTGTTAATAAACTTTTTCAGTAGTTCTCTGTGTGGCCTGGCCTTGTACACTTAATCCCGATAGCACTGCTCCACCTTGGGAATTGCACCCAAGAAAATATGAAAGGAACACAGATTCGGTGGTGCAGTGAAAAGACAGAGTCGCGTCATACAATAAACAATAAATTATTTTATTTGTTTAGGAAAAACATTCCACAGGCATTACTTGATCATAGTATAAATCACTGGCACGTTTATTATAACAATACTAAAAATATCACAATATTACTCAATTGGTCCTTGGGGTCTATATGACCCCAATCGACTTTTCCTTAATAAAAAAAAAAGGTTCCCTTCATCTCAGTGGAATAAGATTTTGTGACTTTTCCTACATTATCTATCTATACACACACAAAAAAAACTGGGCTTGATTCAGTTGTTCTGAAGGTATGTAAAAAAAATGTACACTTCTGGTCTTCGGGGTCAATATGACCCCACATTGAAATGAATGGGAAATGTGAAAAAAACTAAATATTTTTTCTTCATGTGTCAAAAAAAAAAAAAATCCAGCATAAATCTGAAAATTTTTACACAGAAATGAAGGCCTAGTACTAGAGCATAAATGCAATGTATAAAATACATGCTCACTCACACACACACAAACAAACACACACATGTATGACTGCCACAGAGAGCATAATTATAGAATTTGGCACATATGCAGGACAAAGATATAAAAGGGTGAGACCTAATGCATGCACAGACACACACACACACACACACACACGAGTGCGCTCACACAACACACACACACACACACACACACACACACACACACACACACACACACACACACACACACAGACAGTCACACACAGACACAGACATACAGACAGACATATGCACTCTCTCTCTCACACACACGCGCGCACACACACACGCACTGCCACGGAGAGCATTTTTATTGAATTTGGTAAATAAAATCAGCCATAAATGCAGGACAAAAATACAGTGATACCTATTGCACACACACACACAAAGACAGGTATGACTGCCACAGAGTATCAAATTTGGGTAATGAAATCAGCCACACATGCAGAACACGTGTGAGTGAGACCTAATGCATGCACATGCACACTCACATGCAGGGAGAGCAAGAGAGAGATGAAAGACAACTGACCTATTCCACTTTAGAAAGTTTACATTCAGATGTAAGAGCTGGATCTGTGTTTTGAAAACAAAGAAATTGTTCTCACGCAAAAGCTATAAAAGAGGGTCTTTGGTGCCCTGCCCACAGTTCATTCTGTGCTGGCATTATGGCAAAGAGGTACACTCTCCTCGAGACACTGGACTATGTGCTGGATTCTAGCGAAACTGAATCATGCCAGGAAGACACTGAGCCAGAAGACTCTGAGCCAGAGGACTGCAATCCCCCTGAAGACAACACAGGGTTGGAAGATGAGTACCAGGAATCAGAGGAGGAAGAGGCAGACCAAAACCTCAGTTCTAAAAATGGGCAAATAACCTGGTCTACTACCCCACCTCCACATGGGCCAGGGAGAGCTTCAGCTGCACGAGTTACAAAGCTGACACCTGGACCAACCAGGTACGCATGTTCTCGTGTAGAGGACATAAAGTCATCTTTTTTATTATTTTTTCCATCAAGCATCCAAAGCATGTTGGTGGAGATGACAAATTTGGAAGGAAAGCGGGTATATGGTGCTGACTGGAGGGATGTGGACTGGACAGATATGGAGGCATTTATTGGTCTGCTCATTCTTGCCGGAGTGTCTCGTTCCAACAATGAGGCCCTGTCCAGTTTGTGGGAGGCTGAAACTGGGCGTGCAATTTTTTGTGCTGTCATGACTCTGAAAAGGTTTAAAGTTTTGTCAAGAGTCATCCGATTCGATGACAGGGCCACAAGACCTGCTCGCCGTGAAAAGGACAAGCTGGCACCAATTCGGGATCTGTGGGATTTATGGGTTGAGCGTCTCCCACTAATGTTCAACCCTGGTTCAGACATAACAGTGGATGAGTGCCTGTGTGATGAGCTATAGAAAAGAGTCCACAAGCATGGGCCACTGAATCTGAAGGATCTGGAGAGATTCTTTATGGAGGAATGGTCTCAGATCTCTTGCCATGGTGTTCATCAACTTTATAACACATTATCCACTTTTTTTTCTGGTAAGAGCTGGAGCGGCCATTTGTAATCTTAATGTGTCTGGCTTCCGGTGTCATTCGCTTCCAGTTATTTTTAGCTGTACGAAACAGATTGTTATGCTGCTTGATATTGCAACCTGGTATTACTTTCCATATTATTTTAATGTATTTAATGTATTGTCTTAATCATAAACACGCTGGTTTGTAGCGCAAACAGTTTAACAGTTTATTGCACTTTGATATATTCTTCTCGTCATTTCCCTTTACTAATTCATAAGTCTCGCACATTCACAGAAAACACCTTACGTCCACGTTGAAAAATAAGGTGGCTAGGGAATACTCGAAGTGGGCCGGTACCAACCAATACACCGTACAGAACACTTCAGTATATAATCTCCCATATAGAAACATTGTGACGGCCCAGATCCGGCCCACATCTGGCACATGTGGAATCTGGCCCACATGCAGCGTGGAATGACGGCCCTTGGGCGGCTCACTCCTGTTTGCCAGATCTGGGCCACAAGCAGGCCATAGCAATGCCACATGTCAGCAAGAGCAAAGAAATAAACCACAACTGGACCTTATCTGAGCCATGAAGTCTGTGTATATTAAATATGGAGTCATCTCAGCCTTAAAAAGCAAAGAAGAGAAGAGAAAAAGAGATGAGCAGAAACACAAGAGCTATAACTGACTTCAGCCACAGCCTTAGAAGAAATCAACTCAAATTCTCATTACGCCCCGGAACACGAACCGAGGTGGACAACCTTGTGTCTGTGTGTCAGTTTGCAATCTTTATACCCAGAATACAATCTGCTCCGAAGCAGGATAGCCATACAGCGTAGGTTACCTTTGAGATGAACACCGCTAAAAACCAATCCATCTTCTTGAACACAAAAAAACCCAGAATAGACAAGTGGCCTATTTTATGAAGCCGGTTTCAGTGGCTAGTGCTACCCAGGTAAGAGTTTAGTTTAGTTTGAATTTAGTTTGCTTTTTAGTTTAGTGCCTTTAGCCCTATTGCACCCTAGATATTTACATGTAAAAAGAGAACAATATTCTATCAGCACAGCCGTTATACAGTCGGTGTGTGTGAGGTCATCGCTGTGGATTCATTATTTCTCTCTGATGTTGGTGGTAAGCTGTGAGCTGACTGGATTATCAGTCGTGGGATTGTTATTCTCACGCAGATGTCCTGCGCTCCAGCGCTCGCTGCTAATCTCAGGCAGAGCGGGCACACGTTCCTCAGCCCCTGCCCTCAATAATAAAGATTGTTTTTTAGTTGTACATGTGAGAGAGAAAAAGGAAAAAAGTAGAATCATTGTCCTAACTGCATCCTGTTATGTAACAAGAGTAATGAAAGGTTGTCATCTTAAGCCCATCATACTTCTGGGCACTGCCTATAGAATACAGATTACAGATGAATATTATAAGCAGATCCTTTTTCTGACTCTAAACCTGATCCTAAACCTTGACATTAGATAGTGTCATTGGAGACTACTACAATCATGCTGCATAGCCATCTTTCTTTTTCTTCATGCTGTGTGCTAAACTTTGTATGTTATTTTCTTTAGGCTATATTATGTGGAATTGTAGCTTTGCACTTATGGTTTTCAATCACTATTACACTCCCACTTATTTTTAAGTGAGAGATGATAACAGCACCTGCAACCCATAAAACTTGATCTTATCCATCAGAAATCATGAACTGGTGAAGAGTGGGCGGTGAAAGTATAGTCCTCGCCCCCACGCTGGGAAAAATGACTCTGTGGAGTTGTAATTATAACACAAAAATCGACATTTTCAACAAATAAATCTATGTTTGGTACTTTACTTAAATATTTTGAGTAACTTAATATTTAAAAAAAAATTTTTTAACAATTAAATAGTGTGTGTATTATCTTGACAAGGCTTTTTAGATGTGTGCCTTTTCGGGATACTTTTTCAGAAAAATATGTTTAAAAGACTAAACAATTGGATTTGGCGGTTGCACAGATCGGGGAGTGACAGGACTGAATTTGCATTGCTGGCAACCCAAGCAAACTAAAAAAGGTAAGAATGGCATTAAATATGAGCAGTTTAATGGTGTGATGCTTTAAATGTCGCCAGATATGCAATGATCAATCTAAATGTTTCTTTTATTTATAAATACTCCTAAATTTGCCTTGAATTACATGGCTTAGCTAACAAGTTTTTCGTTTTCTGTGATAGTTTTTAGTGAGTAATTGGCTATACATTATTATGTTTTATCTCCTCAGGATTAATTATGTGATTATAGGATTCATTTGGATTGTACAGCTTTATTTTAGTTCGTCGTTATTTGGATGTTCAATATGCGTTGAAAATGTGAAAACTTACACAAATGACAGAAGGGTTGGAATGGCGGAGACGTGTCTGGAGTTTGGGGAATATGCCATGCGGTAATCGCTGTCTTTTGCTTTAATTTTAAGGAGTTTGACATCCACATTGAGTGCATTTATGACCAAAGCCCTTCTCCATCATAAATCTTGTCCGTCAGAGGCCAAACCGAAAAAGGTAAAAAATACATTAAATACGAGCGGACAGAAGAGTTAGCTGGTTTTACATAAATTACCCCTGTATTGCACGTAGATTATCTGAAATCGGCTATTCAACAACTTCCCACGACGTTAATGCGACATGTCGGAGTTTAGGGAACATGCCCATGCGGCAATCTCTGCTTTTATGCTATAATTTTAAGGAGTTTGACGTCAAAATTGTGTTCTCATTTATGACCAGGCACTATAAGCAAGGGGCGGAACTAAAATCTTCTCTGTAAGAGACCAACTGCACTGAGAAAAGTAAGAATCGCATTAAATATGAGCAGTTTAAGACAAGGTTGTCAAAATAATCACACACACACACTTTTTTTGTCTTGTTTTTTTGGGGGGGTTTTTCTGCTTACACTGTTTTTACTCCACAGGAGCTGGATGAAGAAGATGCCTTGCAGATCAAAGAAGACATCACTTCCCAAGTTCTGAAGATTGTCGTCACCAGCATGGGTGCCAATGACCCCAGTCCCACAGTGGGGATTGTCAGTGAAGGAGCAGAAGCACTTACAGATGTCCCCCAAGCATTTGAACCTGAGGTACCTTAAAGCCCAACGTATACCCATCCGGGTGATGTAATTTTCGTCATCAGGAGGATTCGCCGGACGTCCGCACACCCCGTCCAGGTGCAGCCCACCCGCAGTCGTGTCAGCACAACTTTCAAAGTATACTCAACCGCGGTGCGCGTAGAATAATGCATGCGCAAGAAACACAGAAGAGACAAAAATCACAACAATTGTGCAATATGTGTCAAACTCCGCCATCCACGCTCATCCGCGGTCGAGTATGCCTTGAAAGCTGTGCGGACACGACTGCGCGCGAGATGTGTCCGGACGTGGAAATTGAAGTATGCCCTTTTAACATAATTCTAATTTGTTCCCAGACTTCAAGTGTTTAGATTGAATGTGTGCATGGTTTATGTGAATCGTTTATTCTTTAAAACTGAGATACTAAAGAAAGAAATGGAATATACCCTTGAGGTTTTGGGACAGTTTCTTTAAAAGTGTTTTAAATGCTCATATATTTTTTTTCTTTCTGATGAGCTTTAATTGTTTTATAGAAATCTAATTTGTTCACAATCACTTAAAAAATTAAAATTATGCCATTTACTCGTTTGTCGTTCCAAACCTGTACGACTTTAGTTCATTTTCAAAACACGAATAAAGATATTTTGAGTTAAATATGACCGATTTCTGTCCCTCTATTGACAGGTCATTCAACTACCTTATTGATGCTTCAGAAAGTTCATAATCTAGTGGTTTATTCCAAATTTTCTGAAGAGATATGATCGCTATATGAACAAACTGAATTTAGCAAGTGTACACTGAGCATAAACAGAAGCTCAACTGTACTTGCTTGATGTTTAAAGGGTTAGTTCACCCAAAAAAAAATTGTTCTGTTGTTAATTATTCGCCCTTGTGTCGTTCCAAACACGTAAGACCTTCGTTCATCTTCGCTTCCAGGTTCTCCGGCTCATTATTGGCTTACTCCTGCGTCAGCATCACACGTGTGTCGTGGTACTCAAGTGAACATGTGCCACCCATTTATTGAATGCGAGACTCCGGTTCCCTTTACAGATGTTTATTAACACCGTGGAACTAAAAGTTCAGGTAGACAAAATAAAAGACAACTTCAAATATTTCAATCAAGTCAAGTCAAGTCAAGTCATCTTCATTTATATAGCGCTTTTAACAATGGATTGTTTCAAAGCAGCTTTACAGAGATAAACATATAATTTAAGGTAACAGATTGTTTTGGCGTTATAGCGGTTCTTGAATAATGTTACTTCCAGCTAAAGTTAACCTATGATTGATTCACCTCCGTCGAAATGATCAGACTTTAAACGCGAACCTGTGATTAACGCTGACGGCGTTCACATGCTCATTCAGAATTCTATAGTTATGTGCTTTTTAAAATATGTGCGCAGGTTTGTAATTCATACAACCCAGCCTAAACAAACTACTTTTCTTGCCTAAAAATTTTGATACAGAATTTTGTTTTATTTTATCACTTCGGGGTACGCGAGCCGGAATTCACAACGCTTTATCTGTAGAGTGGGAAAGGGATCCTCCATAGGGAGAGGATAGTGGATACTTAATTCATAATTATTCATTACATAAATAGCATGGCTTAGCACTGTAGCTAATGCTAATAAAGAATACAGAGTAATACTGACCACTTTAGCCTGCTTCTCAACCAACGGCAGAGTCATTTCCCAGAAGCAATCTTCAGTCAAAAAAATATGATTCTTCAACTTACACACAGTTGTAGCAAACACCACGAAGCATGGAGTAATAATAAAGAAACAAGCAGGTAACGTCACCGCTACAGGTGCGCTTTGGTCTCTGTGAGTAGCTTACGGAGCTACTTCCGGTTTTTAGTCATGTCAAAATAAAAGTACGTATTTCAAAATAAATTCAAACCCGGCTGCATTTACAGAACAGTCTCGGCCAATAATGAGCAGGAGAACCTGAAAGCGCTGGACTGTGTTTACTACGCAAACAGCATAGCAGACTGACATGGAAGAGAAGAGATTGTTGAATAAAGTCGTTCTTTTTTAAATTCTTTTTTTTTTTGCGCACAAAAAGTATTCTCGTCGCTTAATAACATTTACATTTGAACCACTGGAGTCACATGGACTATTTTAACGGTGTCTTTACTACCTTTCTGGGCCTTGAAAGTTGCAGCGACGCTGCTGCCTATGGGAGGGTCAGAAAGCTCTCTGATTTCATCTAAAATATCTTCATTTGAAGATGAACAAAGGTTTTATGGGTTTTATCCCTTTAATGACGTCTACTACTGTTCTGGGCCTTGAATGTGTCAATTTGAGTTGGATCTCCATGGAGGGACATAAAGCTCAAAATTAAAAACTAATATTTTAAGCAAGTACATCCAGCCGGTTGTTATCTCAGAATAAACCCCGACGCGAAGCCGCTTATTACACAGCTACTTGCCACATAAGTAAATATTTAGACACGAAATATTGATCTGAGACGAAATATTTTATTAGCTTTTTAAACGCAAAGCTTCTGCAGAGAAAGCAGTTGCAGCACGGCAAGTTCAAACTAGACAGACATTTAAGGAATACCGTCATACCACTTATTACACAGCATTTCGCCAAATAAATAATTATGAGGGATAAGAGATATTGATATGAGGTGAAACAGTTTTAAAATCGTACCTGTTTGTTATCTTATAATCAAACAGTGTACAAAACAATAGTCGCAAAATGGCAGCAGCTGCGTTTGTATGAAGCAAGAGAGAGTGTTTACTGTGTCATGGCACTTTTAGAAAAATGCATTAACATTTAAATAAAATAAAAAAGAGAAGTAACTTGGAAAAAAAAGTAACTTAAAGCTGCAGTCCGTAGCTTTTCCTCTTTGTCGCCATCTCTCTGTTCGAAATCTGTAACTGCAGTGATTCGCGGAATTATCATCTTGGGTACGTGGGTTGTAAATCGGCATGAAACAGCGCGGATGAACTCAGTGTTTTGAGGCGAGTGCTGCTGTCAGTCACCGCGCTGTGTGGATACTGTCATACAGAATCACAGATTCACCTTTTGAAAGTTTGACCAACATAAGAATTTTCATAAGAAAATGTCTTCTGAACAAGTAAGTAAAATCCATTTTTGTTCTGACCAACTAAGGGGGAAAAAGCATTCGACATGATAAGCTTTGTTAGATTTAATCAACGCGATTTACAGCAACCGTGCAAATTATAGCCTACTTTGTTCTCAAATTGTTCATGTTAACGACATCAGCATTGCGTGACTAATGTTAAATTTAATATATTTTATGCACTCAAAAAAATGATATGTTTGCTTTACTTAACTTTTTTTTGTAAACAGGTTCCACCGGTTCCACATAACTATGTTTCGTTAAACAAACATAATATGTTCATGTAACTTCAACATCATGGAATTTGGTCATTTTAAGCGACCCAATTAAACTCTGAGCTAATGAGTTAATTAAGTGAATAACTGAGTGATGATTGAGCATTATTGAAGACACCTGATGTTAACAAGCAGAATCTCTGAAGGAGAAAACCGGAATGTTTAAGTCACCATTATGGAGATAAGTGTGTGTTTTAGTTGGGCTCTTGACCATTAACTTATTAACTTTAGATTTTGTTTGGTTGCTGTACATGAGTTATAACAGCCGGATGAACAATGAACTGAGGAGATCTGATGGTGTTGGTTGTGATTTAACATAATCATTATTTCACAATCATTTGACCTGAGTCACTGAATCTAGCTATGGCAAGCAGATAGTTTTGACCACTGGCAGAATAAGTTTTTTTTAATATAATTATTTTGGATTATTTTTAACTTAAAAAAGTTACGGACAGCAGCTTTAAAATGAGTAGCTTACAAGGAGAAATTTGTAAATATTAAAGGTTTCTGTTGGATAAACTTAAAACTATAGTTTGTAAATTGATACAATTGAGTTGCCATCAACTCAAGTCCAGTTGAAAACATGTTACGTCTAATAGGATAAACACAAATAAAATTTGAGTTCAACATACTCAAAAAGCTAATGCAAATGTAACGCTTCTCGTCCGACAGCACTCAAATCACAGGCGGACACGGAGAACTGTTTCATGCGTTGTTTACTGTAACACAAGAAGGAGAAACATATATCCTGTGTCGACAGCGGGCATTTACAAACATACACATGCATCAGCTTTCAGCATCAGATAAACTTCTCTGCTGTTGCTTAACAAACACCAGAAGGCGACGCAGTGCAAATCTGTCTTTAAGAACAGTTTTAACAGTCAAGAATCAAACATAAAAACATACCTGTAACACAACAAGGAGAAACATATTTCCTCTGTTGGCAGTGGGCATTTACACACATACACATGCATCTAAAAGAGCAAAAAGAAATGAGAGATTCACCTGTGTTTGATTCGAAAAGATGGCGTCAGCCATGCGACACCCAAGTTGAGCAAATTGCATCTAAACTTCACAAAGTTCATCACATACAATCAACAACGATTAACATATTGTTACATAACATCACTGAACTTTAATCCTAATATTATTCGTGAAATTACTAAATATTAAGTAAAAACAATAAAATAAAAAAAATTCCCCAGAGCACATTTATCAGCATCAGATAAACTTCTCTGAATCTGCTGGGGGTTCACAGGTGAAAGGGCAAAAGACCCGCTAATTACTTAATGTCGCCACAAGGGGTCACCAAACAATTATTAAATGATCAAAACAGTAATTTTGGTGAAATTTTTTAACCCTGTTACATCAATAGTTGCCTCGTTAATCAAGGTATCAGTTGCTACCCTAAAGCAATTCTGAAATGGAAACAATTTTTTTCTTCTATACCCTCTTCTGAGACAATCTGGTCTGCAAGTAATACATTTTTACTGCCAAATAAGGTCAAGGAAACTCATTTAAAAATACTACACAGATATTATCCCTGTAATGCATTTCTTAATAAGTTTAAAAAAGACTTCTCACCACAATGTTGTTTTTGTAATCTTGAATCTGAAACTCTCATACATTTGTTTTGTAATTGTAAATATTCTGAAGATTTTTGGAAGCAGGTCTCTATGATGGTTTTTGATACATTCTACAAAATAATCAGAATAGATGAGGCTATGATCTTCTTCTTGGAGAAGATCATTATTCAAAAATCGCTATAAAGCCAAAACAATCTCTGTTACCGTAAATTGTATGTTTATCTCTGTAAAGCTGCTTTGAAACAATCTCCATTGTTAAAAGCGCTATATAAATGAAGATGACTTGACTTGACTTGACTTGGATTGTAATACTGGTTCAGATATAATTGATAACACATTAAAGTTAATAATTCTTCTTGGGAAGTTTCATATACATAAAGCTAAAGTAATGTCTATAACACCCTCCTTTAATTTCTTTTGTAAAGATCTTAAAATATGCCATGACTCATTGAAATCAATCACTAGAAATAAGAAGTGCATAAAAACATCTCATATTTTGAAAAAAATAGTTTGTAGAATTTAATGTTTTACTCTGTACAATGTAAGATCTGTTATATGTTTTCCCCAATTTCTGTTTAATGGTATATGTCATATGTCATTGTAAGCTTTTATGAAAGTTGAAGAAAAAAAAATATATATATCAATAGTTGCCTCGATTGTATTGTGCAAAACGGGCACAGTATTTTTTACAGTGCAGACACACTTTCAAGAGAGCTTTTCAATGGGATGTGGAGTTCACTCTTCAGAACCTCTCCACTCATCCTAAAGGTAATACTTCATTTTCAAATCTATCAGGATTTGCTATGATTTCGGTAACATATAGGGCTGCATGTGACTATTAATAATGAGTGCAAATAGCTAACCTTGTTGGCAAAGTCTATTTTTACCTCCTCAGCCCATCATTGCTCAGTAGCATATTACACCTACTAACATATATTCTATTAACGAGTTCGTTTGCCCATAAAATCTTTAAGATATTAGGTTAAACTTATTTGGCTTGCTGTCCGCTGGAGAGGGGCTCGATGAAGCAGCTTCAACTCGAGCTCTGATATACCCCCCAGTGGCTAAATGTAGGACCTGTTAATTAAAGGGCAAGGTACCTAAGATGAAGGTGGAGTTTGGGGAGGTGGAGGGATACTGGAACAGCTGATACTAGGGAGAGGTAAGCGGCTGCTTATATACTCTGTTTGTTGATTGAAAGATTGGATGGGCTCGCTCCTCCCTAACTTACGTTTAGGAACTTCATTTAACGAGTTCGTTTGCCCATAAAATCTTTAAGATATTAGGTTAAACTTATTTGGCTTGCTGTCCGCTGGAGAGGGGCTCGATGAAGCAGCTTCAACTCGAGCTCTGATATACCCCCCAAAAGTGTTGAATAAATATTTGGGACAACAAGTTAGAATAACGTGATCAAATACAGGATGCCTATAAGCTTAAAGTATGTTACCCCCCAAAAGAGTGGAAATTGAAAGCTGTATGGAGCATGGATGGACACTGCTGCGGCAGTGATATGTTTAAAGGGGCTCCTGGCTGGAACTGCGTCTCCCTACTATGCCCACCATGTGGGGCTATGAGTGGAGCTCCGGCGGGAGCTGTGTTTGAAAGAGTGTGCCTGCGTTCATTGTGGAGTGAAACGACATGGGCTTGTGGAAATTTGACTGGGGTACATCTCACCGCTGCACTGCTGCGGCAGTGACTTTCAGAAATTACTCCTGCGGGAGTATCTTGGGACTGGAGGTTTGAGTACGAGGTTGGAGAACGCCCTGCCACATCCATGACATGGAGCTCCATGGAGTTAGAGAACATGGGGCTTCCAGATGTCACAAATGGGGAAAAAGGTCCTCGTCCCTAAAGGCGAACGGGCCACCGGTGTCTGAAGCGAAACTCCCTACGCAGCAAGAGGGAGCCTACGGTATACATAGGAAAAGCAGAACTACCATCCTTCTGACGCAGGGGGCGGAGATCACATAAAGACACAATGGCCCGTCGCGTTCGAGGGACGTACGATCCTTGGTACCTCCAGTCCTGATTTATTCGGATAGGAGGGCCCACACTGCGATCCGAACGGGAGAGCCTCCATGGTTAAAAACATGAAGGATCACACAGCGATTCGGAAAGGGAGAGCCCCCACGGCGCCCGAACGGAAAGCTCACACTGCAATTCGACCGGGAGAGCTCCCGCAGCGTTTCGAAGGAGAGAGCCCCCCCATATGTATAAATAGGGAGTTCACTCGGCGATCAAAACGGGAGAGCCCACACAGCAAGTCGAACGGGAGAGCCTATGATGCTTCTGAACGGAAGAGCCCACACGGCGATTCAGATGGGAGACCCCACTCCAGGAGTGGTAGGTCACGCACATCTGAAAAGGGAGAGCTCTCACTGCATCCAGATGAATACACGCCCTGCGGGGCTAGGTAAGCGGGGAGATGCAAAATAGTAGGGAGAAGCGGTCCAGACTTAGAGGGATGCTAGTGTTTGCTGTGCTTGCCTAATGTTATGCAGATCTGAACGAACGTATGTTTCGAAGGCGAGGGACGACCATCGACCTAGCATTTTGATTTGGTGATCGGAAGAAAGCCAAATTGAACATGGCGTCTGGGGCTCTTGTTTTGTTAGGAGAACAAGACCTGAGCGGAGAGTGGTTAGGCAGACGCTAAGAATGTCGACGGTTAAAGTTAGCTAAAGGAGCGCCGCACAGGGCACATAGAACGGGCGTGAGCTCCGCCACAGAAATTACAGACATGGAGGAAGTGGCATCGTTGTCTGTTGCAACGTGATGAATTAAAGCTGTTGCACACTTGTCTGCCTGGAACTGAGGTAGAAATCTGGTTACGGTCATTCCTTGATTGAGGGACATTTCAAGTGGATTTTTCTTGGAAAGGAGCTGGATGGTTCGGAAGATCTGAGTTGGTTTGGGGACATTCTGAAGTAGAATGAATGATAGACCTGCAGATGGCGCAAGAAGGGCTTCGAACGCCTAAGAAGACTCTGTTATATAGTTCGAGGTCCAAGGCTCCCAGTAAGGACACTGGTTCCAGGGTGTGACGCGGGCGGCGCATTTAGGATTTAGCTGGAAAAAGCTTATGGTATGTATAAAAATTACTACCTCCGAAAGAGAGACTGAGCTCTGCTATGGTAGAGAGGTAGTCATTTAATTCCTTGCGTCTGGCTGGAAATGAAGAGCAAATTACTTCTGTGTATCTGGCAAAAGCAACGCAAAATTCTGAAAGTGAGAGAACTCGTTTTGAAGGTTGTACAGAATTTGTAAGATCAACGATTTAAGTCAAACGAGCGGTGGGATTCATTGAGAGGGACGAAAGTCAGTAGAGAAGGAAGATCGATAGTTGCACCTGATAGAATTAGGGAACGGAGATGGGCTGGGACTGGTAGTGGTTCCATGGCGATTGCATTGTTAGGAGCTGGAAGATGGACTGCTGTTGAGAGTGAATGGGCTGGCAAGCGGATTGTACTTTAAGATGCTTCTTCAGGTTGGAGGTGGAGTCTTTGGACCATAGACAGTAAAAGAAATGGACACAGCGACCCCGTTGATTTCAACGGAGAGAGTTGAAGCCCAACATGGGCACTCACTTCCTGATAGCCAAGCGCACGGCGCAGGCTCAAACTGAGCTTGACGACGAGCTGACCTTCTAGTAGCTGTGCCGGGACAAATCTGACCTTCTAGTAGCTGTGCCGGGACAAATCTGAATTGAAATCTGAAACAAATCTGTTGTTGAAATATTTTGTCCCGTTGCTTTTATGAACTCTCTATCTATGGGCTTCTCCCTTGACTTTATGCCTCCATGTCCACCCGATTGCCTCATAGACAGTAAACGATTGCCTACGAGCTTCTCCTTCTGTCTACACGGTAATTTCTCTACTGTACGACAGAGCGTCCCGTGGTTATGACGCAATCGTTAGCCTATTTTTACAAGAATGGCTTCTACGGGGCCATAACGTGTAAGATACAAAGTAATGGAGTCTTTTATACATTGTCGTGTTTCTTTAGAAATAAATAATGGACAAATGGAGTCTTTGGACGCCTCAGATGTAAAGTTATTCGCTGTCAAAGTGACGCCAAAATGAATGGGAGTCAATGGGATGCTTACAGCAGGTGATAGCCAGCTACAATGGCGGCCCCCGGAGGCAGCTTCAACTTCCGGCTGATGGATTACCCCCTTGCTTTGGACGCTGAAAGGAGGTTGGTTGCTGGCAAGCAGAGGTTGCACTGCACAGTTAGGCTATATTTCGTTCTCCCTTCTCTTTCTTTAAAGTGAAATGCTGTTTGAATTTCCGAGATCGAAACGCATTCTTGCCCCGTCTCTGTTGTAGTTCCGGCTACATCTCTATTCTAGCTCCCGCTGCTCCTCTTCCGACTCATTGTGACTGATCACGCAAACCGCACATTTTTCGTTTTCACATTGGGGCTTCTGGGAAATGCTGAGTTGCCTTAATGTATTTAGAGAGTCACTAAACTCGTGAAACAGAAGTATCGTAATGTAATCCAATGATTTCAACAATGTAACTGTATTCTAAATACCAACTATTTAAATTGTAACTGTAACGGAATATAGATGGGCCTACACATAATTTGTATTCTGAATACGTAACGCCAGTACATATATTCCGTTACTCCCCAACACTGCTGGTGGAAACTGTGGAACATGTGCTGTTTGAGTGTATTAAATACTCAAATCAAAGAATGGATTTAAGGAATGGACTGGAACATGAAGGAATCAAACAAATGAACATTACAAATATCTTCTCAAATAAATCCAGAAAGATGGTGCTTAAAATCATATCATCTTATCTACAACAAACTGGACTAAACCTAAGGATTTAAGCAAAAGTAAATAAGATACAGTAGGTGGCAATAATGCTCCAATTGGTTGCAAGTCGCCAGTAAAAGACGAAGAAGAAGAACACTGCTGGTGTCCAAGATGGCTGGCATGGCCTAAGTGAGAGGAAGGGGAGGTTTTGTGTGGAAAAGTGTAGAAATCCTTTGCTGAGGCAACCTCACGCTCTGATGTGAACTGGAAAGAATATTAGGAGACAATTGGAAGATAGAAGGGGAAAAAGGGGTGAGGCGAATTGGAATGGAAGGAAAGAGGGAAGATGGCTAGCGAAGGCAACCTCGCGCTAGGATCCGCTCTTTGAGTAGGTTGGTTTGAGGGTGAGAGAAAATGTAACGGTGTGCGAGGGTGACCTGGCACAAGGGTTATTATAAAGAAGTTTAGAGAGAACTGGAGAAGCAGAGGGAAGTCGGAGGAATGTGTTTGTGAGTTTGGTTCTTGCCTGGGGAGTGGGGCTGACTGCATGAAGTTTGTGAGAGCTGGAGAAGAAGCGGAACTGTTTTTTGCGGCCGCTGTTGCTGGCCGGGTGGAAATACCGGCGGACAAGGAAGTGTGAGCTGCAGCTGGATGCTATTGCGCGGCGGCGCCGGCGGGCTTTGGATCGGCGCGTTGGGATTGTGTGGGTTCAGAACGCCGAACCGGGAGAGAAACGGAGGTAGAAGAGGTGCGAGTCTTGCTTTTATAAGATGCTGAAGTGTTTGATGGAATGCTGGAACTGTAAGAACTGATGTAAAGATCGTAGAGTTGAGCTTTTGCTGATCTGCAGGAGAAATGGATTCCGGAGCTGGAGAGGACTTGACGTAGGCTGTTGACTGAACATTTTTAAATGGGTGGAATCGGTGTATTAGCAGCGGAAGAATGGAGAGAAGATGGACGAGGCTCAGTTAAAACTGGCGATCTTGAAGATAGAGGAGAGCGTTGCCTTTTGGAACGTGGTTTATATGAGCGCTGGATTTCTCGATCAGAACGCTCATGAAGATGATCCGTAAGATTCGATCTCACGCGGGGTGTGACTGGCTGTGTCCCAGGAAGGCTTGACAGTTCGTCGTCTGAAGGAAAGAGCTGGATTTCCGTGATGTCGGACATTATTCCTTGCGGCAGTAATGCATACTGGAACAGCTGATACTAGGGAGAGGTAAGCGGCTGCTTATATACTCTGTTTGTTGATTGAAAGATTGGATGGGCTCGCTCCTCCCTAACTTACGTTTAGGAACTTCATTTAAACTACAGAAATGATGTCTGACTATCTGTGAGATTTTAAAAAGGTGTCGTTACCTACAACAGTAGCTTAAACACTGCCAAATAGCATTTTTTCCTGATTAAGTGACGTCATCCGAAAAGGAAAATGCAAGGCAAGTATTACATAACTGTCTGAAATACTTGATTCTGATTGGTCATTTGCAGTATTCAGCAGTCAGTGTTTCCTAACATGGCTGTCAGTGGTAACACACATCCAGGAAACTGAAACCACTTTCATGTCTCTCATATCACACCTGAACTTGCACTCTCTTTCCCCCATAAAGACTCAGCTGTCACCATCTTGTTAGTGACTGTATTCAAAATGACCTTTGAGGACTTCACTGTTACTGCCTTGCAGCAAGGCTGATTCTTTTGGACTTTTTTTTTCTTAGCAGAAGCTTTAAAATAATTTACAGAAATAATAAAAAGTAATTTCAACTCAAATCTATGTTTAGTGCAAACATATTTATTTATTTGGTAAGTAGCCAACTAATAAGAGGGATCAATTTGACAGTGACGGGACATCACCCAGTTTATTTAGTAAAAATGACCCGTTTACAGTTTACATTGAGGTTATAAAGAAATGATTTCTATGGAATAACATGTATTGGTGGATTGTGCATATGGGATGTGAGTGATTAATAATATTATTTGCTGGTAGACTTTAGCTGCAAACAAAAAGGCTGAAAGTTTAATATCAGAGTTATGAGGACTGAGCAAACAACAGGACTGCCATCCCAATTCTGCTGTGCCACCCTTGAGCTCTTTGTGCAGGAGAGCTGAACTACATGCAGGGGGTTTCCCCATACCCCCAATGTCTTTAAAAGACCCATCACTATTGACATTGCTTTCAAACCTCACTTGTAGTTTTGTTAGCAACCAGAAGGTGGCGCACAGGTCATGTTTAGGAGCACGTTACACATAATCTCAGCACTGCAATCTCTTTCTTCAGTTCCGTCAGAAAGCACATCTGTGAAAGTGTGAGCTTTAGCTTTTGAATTTAATCATTGATTTTAATGCTTAAATCTAGTCCCAGATCAAAATGCATGTTTGAGCTGTTTTAACTGAAAGCAACATGCAGTGACGTATCTTAAAATATGCCAGTGCCCATTGATTTGTCTCAAGATGCACACCTGGCTTAATCTAAAAGCCGTCTGTGAAACCAGGTACTATCGATAACCCTCGATAGTCTGTGCATACAGGGCTCAGAGTACAGGTCAGATTTCTACTTACCAAGTTGCCAGTATTTTCACAAGAAAAAGGAGATTGCCGTCTTTGTGGGAAATTTTGTCCCCGTAATGTAGGGTATACCTTGACCACACACACACACACACACACACACACACACACACACACACACACACACACACACACATATTGTGTACGTACAGCAACAATCTCTGTTACCTTAAATTATATGTTTATCTCTGTAAAGCTGCTTTGAAACAATCCATTGTTAAAAGCGCTATATAAATGAAGATGACTTGACTTGACACACACACACAGAGCAGAATTGAGCAAACAACAGTTAATGTGTCACAGAAATCCAAATCATGTACATGATCAGTGAACTTAAAATGAAACACAGCAGAGAAAGTATAACCTTCATCCTTCCCTCGCACCTAAAATTATACTTAATTATTTTTTTCCAGAAAGATTTTATTTATTTAATTTTGATCAGATTTTTTTCATTTTTTTAATGCATTTTTTTGGGAGATTTTTTTCTTTTATTTACCTTTTAATTATTAGATATGACCAATAAATAATAAATGAATAGTAATTTAAGCACATTCCTCACATTCGTTCAACTTAAATTCAAAATAACTTACAATTGCAAGCACAACCCTTTTAATTCAGCTCAAAATATCTTACGGTGTCTTTGCCGACCCTTTGTGGGAAAAAATAATAATATAACATGATATTTCATGACTCTTGCCACTAGAATAACTCTATATGGAGCAAACGAGCTGTTCCGCTGGGTCCTAAAGTCAGTTTCTCTTCAGGGTGCATTCAGATACACACATAAAATATATATTTTTTGCCAAAGTTTTAGCCTTTTTTTGTTTGAATTTTGAGAATTTTTTGGTTTTTCTATGTGTACTGAAGCATTCCTCACATTCCATTCATTCCTAAGGGGGTCAAATTGATCCGCAAGGGATGGACTTGTTACTTTTTTCAATTTCAACCACAAAACTCGTCGAATCCATTAAAAAAATGTTTTTATATATTTGTGGTATACAAATATTTTGTGGTATACAAAATCATTTTATATAAATGATTTGAAATGAAAGGATTCACAAATAATTATACATTTTGGAATAAAAAAAAATAAAAGAAATAGAGGAAAGGAAATGTAAAGGAGCGATGGTAAGAATTAGAGCAAAGTATATAGTAGGGGAAAAGTGTACACACTGACTCTAGGCCATCCAAATAGTTGAGCTCTAGTATATAACCATGCGGATACAAACTGTTCAGATTAATTGCAAAGCCAAATTACAAAAAGTGTAACCTATTTTTAAGGACATGATTGTCATCGTGATTTGAGGCAGATCTGGTCTAACCTGTTTGACAAGTTTAGTGAGGCAGTTTAATCAGTGCTTGAAGTTCCCTCTCATATGAACCTGACCAACACACACTAGCTCTCTCTGCCCAAAGTCTCCTCATCTCCACAGGATTTTTTCATCCCCCCCTTCTCATTCTTTTAAGAACATGTTTGATACTTTCTGCCTCCTTTATCTCCCCGTCTCTGTCTGTGTATTTGTGTGAGAGAGAGAGAGAGAGAGAGAGAGAGAGAGAGAGAGAGAGAGAGAGAGAGAGAGAGAGAGAGAGAGAGAGAGAGAGAGAGAGAGAGAGAGAGAGAGAGAGAGAGAGAGAGAGAGAGAAAGAGCTTGATTCCTTGGTTTCTTTTGAAAAGCAAGGACACAATGGGGTCTTTCTCAGATGGGTTCTGTCTCCATTAAAGACCCTGGGAACACTGCACGGACCCCTCAACCTCCTCTTAAAGGGCCAGACAACTCTCCATCCAAAGCAACCTGAGAGCGCAACAACAATCCCATGCGTTTTCATGGGAAAAAGTAGGAATCAATAATTCATGAAGGGTGCGTGAATCCCACCTATTTTACACTCTCCCTGCGTTCACCCACCCATATTTATCATGTTTCCCGAGCCCTGTATGAGCATGCTGTAGGCTACTCTCTCACCCGCAGACATAACCATGAGAGCGACATAACAAACGACAAAACAAGAGATTATACACACAGAGCCACAGTAGTGTATTTACTTTTATACTCGATGTGACTGAAGTTGAAATATCTTTCACTTGAGCAAAGATGCTCACATGGATTTGTTTGCGAAGCCATTTTGTGCTTGAGGTTAAAGAATTCATTGTTTCCACAGATTAATATAATTTAACATGACTCACCTTCAAAACATTGATGTGCCTTAGTAATTCAGTTTCAAAAATGTGCCAATAATTGTAAAACAGTTTAGGCTACAATGAAATGAAATACAATACGTTACGATAAAACATCATATTCTAAAAGTGATTCATGAATTTTTGGAATATTTTCTCTAAATAGATTGAACAGGTTTTACACAAATATACACAACCAGTTACAAGTTTAGATGACGTATTATTAGTCAAGTCAAGTGTCAACTCACCTTTATTTATACAGCGCTTTTTTACAATACTGACTGTTTCAAAGCAGATTTACAGTGATAACAGGAAAATAATGCAACAGAGTTTGTTTCGGGTGTACAGCAGATCTAGATCAGTAGATCAGATTACTGTCCAACACATTTTTTGAGTAATATTAAAATCATTAAAACTATAAAATAACACATGTGGGATGTATAGTGATCATTTGCCTAGATTTCGTCATGAGGAGTGTGGACTTTCTTTTAGCCAAACTTTAACTTTAGTCACTACATAAAACAACTCTTAGACAGTCTCAGTAAGATTTAAAGTAAGCATGTTCTATCTATATTTAGTGTGTCCGTAGGTTTAGTCGAGTCTAGGTGAAGGGGGTTGTTGTGTATTGGAGCACTGAGAGGGAGGGCGAGATGGAGGAGGAGGGGAGGAGAAAGACAGAATGGACAAAAGTTGAGTGGAGGAATGTGAGTTTGTCTGAAGGGGAATAAAGGCGTCCTGATGGGAGAGAGTTTTGGAGGCAAAGGGAAATTCTGACAAAAAATACGCGTCGTGTTTCCAAAAATAACAACTCTGACTGGCTGGAAAACTCTGGAGCGCTGTTTTGGTTTTGGCTTCACGCGCTTCAATAGCTTACTTCACGTTCAGGATTACTAAACACTTTTTGAGCTTAAAAAAAAAAGATAAAAAAGAAAGTTTACGCTGCTTTTGGAAACAGATTTTGATTACAATTCTGGGGACGACCTGACAGCTTCTATTTTGATCTTGAGGATTCGAGTTTTCCTCTGTTTTTCCTTCTGAAGCTTTTTGAAGTTGACTAAGGAATCTGCCAGAATCGCTCATCTGTGGGAAGTAGAAGCACTGGAGCGATGCGATGATGATGATGAAGATGATGATGATGCGTTCTGAGTCCAGCGTCACTGAGTCCCACACGACACCGACACCGAACCCGAAACCAGACAAAAGAATGACCGGGTCGAAGCTTTTCACTGTGTTACTCTTGCTAGCGTTGCGCGTCGGGTCCGCGGAGCATGTGTCAGGTACGAGATTTGTGGATTCAAAACTTTTTCAAGTCAATGCATTAACGTTTCAAAGGTTTCCTTAGCTTCACCATGATTGAATATTAGTATTATCGTTAAACAGTGGACTGAAAAATTATTCGGACACTATATTTAAACATGTTTGATTGTCATTGCATTAGAAGACAAGTGTTAAAAAAAGTATTGTGAGGCTTTTTATTTTAACATGTTCGTAAATGTATGTCTACATCTGTGGTTACTCTGCAGTGTGAACTTGAGGGGAACTTTTTATTGTGCCTAAAAATGGCCAAAAGAAAATTAAAATAATTGCAATTCAGACAAATTAATACAGTTCTAAGAAAAGATAGTGTGACTAAAGTGTCCAAAATCTTTTTGGTGCCCATACAGCATCTTTTAGATCTCATACATCATCAGTGCATGTCATTGATGACAGAAACAAATAAACAGTGAAAGATGCTTGACATCATGTAGTTCACTCTGAACTCATTTATGTACTTTGCTCTATTTATGTCACACCGGTTTTGCTCAGTGGCTAGTTTTAGAAGTTTGTGTGATATTATTATTATTTAAATTTTCAAAACAATGGGTCTGTTTTCATCTGACAGGGCCTGAGGTATATCTTGAGACAAGAATCTCCTATAGACTTGAGTGTGGGCTCTTTTGAGTTAGTAAGGTTCGTAAGAAACCACCCCCTAACAACACCCTAACAACAACATTGCGTGACCTTAGCAACTAGCCATCCTAGCAACAACACTGCATCACGTGTGATTTTTGCACAACCAAGCATCATTTACATTTTCCTCAGGATCTGTAAAAGTTGTTTGTAACACTGTCTTACACAAGATAATGGGTTTGAGTGTTTACCAGATACAAACTCAAAGTTGTTTAAAGTTGTCTATGAGTGGCCCTTATGTGTGCTGTCAAATAGAGCGAAGAATCTGAGTCTGGCAGATCGGACACTTATCAAACTCTCCCATCAAATCTCCCAGACTGTGAAGACGGGCAGCCTAAACATGCAGCGTGGATAATGTGGGGAAGTGGGGACCGGTGAGGGATTTCAGAAAGAATGTGACTCGGGGGCCATGCTGAATCAGACAGGGGAAATGATGGATTGGGTTTAGGGCAAAGGGATGGATGAGGGGATGAATTGAATGAAGAATGGAATAAAAAGCCACAGGAGGAGACAAGTGAAAACATAAAGGAGGAAAGAAAAAGTGATTTGTGTTAGACTGGGCCGATAATGGAGAGGGCAGTAGTTGTCTTTGACAGGTTTTTGCTGATGAGAGAAACACCATAACATTTTACAACACTGAACAATATAGCGTTATGGAGGAAGTGCTATAATGAAAAATGCAAGTCAAAAGGAAATCTTCCTTATTGCATTCAATTTGTCAACTTTTAGTTGCCAACATATAACATAGTTGGCCTCAAACCTAACAGACATGTCATGGACTAAAATATACAATTTTGACAAACTCAACTGATTATTGTAATTTATTGCAAAACTGTCATATAGAGGCCACTTTTCACAATACAATCAGTTCTCTTTGGAAACTGTCTTCTTATTGAATAGACAAGAATACAGAAGTTTCTTCTTGATGAATACACAGTTTCTTTAGAAAAATATGCAACATCACGAAAGTAAAAAGGATGTCTTTAAACATTCATATTTAAAAGGAAGCTGCATGCACACTAAGAGAGTTGAGGTTAGAGTCGACTGCCCACTTTCAGGCCATCATAAAAGGAGAGATGTTAAAAAGAACTAGTGAAGCTAAAAGCCGCTATAGCAATATACATACAAACTAGCTATGACAGGGGGGTTTAGTGGGCCTCATTTTAAACATCAACTTGGGACTCGCATCTCTGAGTGAGTGTGTGTGTGTGTGTGTGTTCTCCTAAACCTTCGCTGAAAGATGGAACATGTTGTTCAGCCCATTCATATTTGAACAGACTCCAGATGCATTGGAAGGAATGTTAAACTAAAGAAAATAAAATCCTTTAACTTAAATTTGTAAGTTTTGTGTTTCTGTTGAGTGTGCCGAAGTTTCCCAAAGTCAGTCCTTTTTCTTGTTGTTGAGAAAGCAGGCCCACATAGAAGAGGGATGGTCGTGTTGGTGTTTTGGATGCCATATCACACTGGGTGAAATAATTGTCATAGGGTCAAAGGTTAAGGGTCAGGGCAGTGTCTGTCTGACAGCTTTGAAAAAAGTTATTAACACTTTCCCCGCCATTGATTGACAGAAATTTCAGTCATTTATGGAGTAGTATGAAGCTGCAGACTCGGAGACCTGCATCTACAGTCCCCCTGCACCCAGAGTCCCGCATTCTCAGACCCCTCGTTTTTCGAGACAGCGCCTCCTATCAAATTGTATCGGATAAACATGTGAAGAACTTAAGCCAAAACGTGAGTAGGCTATCTTCAATTTTATTTAGCGAATCGTAGTAGCCTACTCGTTTGATTTATTTTTTAATAAAACTAAATTAGCTCATCGATACAACATATGAATAGTCCATTTAATGTTTGTAAAGATAGTTTGTAACAAGATTTGAGCCGTTAATGTATGTTTTTTCGCCCTCTTCCCCCCGAAAATATTTTGATAGCTAACGTTAGCCTTTAACCTTGGACTTTTTGTAGATATGTCATAAATGCTGCAGTGATTTTCACTGCCCATTTTGTGCCCGCATATTTCAAACCCACAAAGTTGTCCAAAGTTCAAAAACATCTCAAGGGACACTTCAACAGAGCAGTGCAACATGAAGGTAACATTTGCAAACATCTTTTTTCTTTTTTTTTCTTTCTTTTTGAAACATCATAAGACATGTGCTATCGGGCCTATACTGTTGTAGGCTATTCCAGGGTACACCATACATCGATGGAGTCGCCCCTGCCGAACCCAGCAACATATCAATCATTTTATGATTATACAAAGCGACTTATAAATTCGTTTTTTTTCATGCAATTGAAGACGAAAAGTAAAGTCACGAACACAGTTTTTTCTTCCTTTTTTCTTTACAGCAAGATGATGTTTAGGTGATCATTAAATAAAGTACAGAATTGTTTATTATTGGTGTTTTGTCTATTCTGATTTGTTTTGCTTCGCATTCAAAATATCAAAAAACAGATTTTGTAATGTTAGCATGGTAATGTTAATTAGACCATTATAGGTTGAACTGAAAGAAAAATTGGAATTTGAATAAAAAAATATAAAAAACATTGTAGCAATATAATATCACATACTATTTTTCAGAAGATAGTTCAATCTGTAATTGTATCCCTTCCATCGCAATGAGGTTTTTTTTGGCACATGCATTAAGCAGGGAACGCAAATATTTATTGGATTATTTATTTGGAGACCGTAATATTGCATCTTATTGTTTTTAATTGCATTTGGATAAGCGTGCGCTGTACTCTGTGTGCGGGTGTTATACGATCTTTCGAACAGCAGGAGGCGCTGTGTTCGAAAAACGAGGGGTCTGAGAATGCGGGACTCTCGGTGGGGGACTGTAGATGCAGGCTCCGAGTCTGCAGCTTCATAATATTGCATTTATGAGAAAACGCTTCCCTGTGTTTTCACTGTTGTACGGTAGGGGGCGCTGATTTTTGCAGCTTTTTGCTAAAAATGTTGCTTTTTTTTATGAAACTCATACCCACATTCAAATGTTGATAAAAAATGAATGCATGAAGCTAGAATAAAAAGTTTTTGTTGTTTTTTAAGCAGAGGGTCTGTTCTTTCTTTTTGACATACTGCATGTTCAGATATTCTTACAACAAAATATTCTGGGGGCCATGAATATTTGGTGAAAATCATCAAAAAGCGGTGGCTGGCAACTTTTTTTTTTTAAATCGCTGGCGGGTAAATTGTTAAGCCGGAAGGAATTCGTAATGAGTTGCATCATCCGAAGCTAAACTACATGGATCTGGCTGGATTACATGCCTCTGGTATCTCTCAGGCTTCAGCTGCAGAGCTTGTTATCCACTCCATGCTGACAGAAGAATTTCAAACATTCCAGTTCTTCAGGCAGATGGACATGCATGGAGCCAGTGGAAAGTGAACCACCGTGGCCAAGCTGATGTTTGACAGAGAGACGATTTGCAGTCTTGCCGTCTTATTCACATCATAAAAATCCATGCGAGGGAGGGTTGTGTTTTTGAATGCCTCGCCTACAAAATCCGTTCACAGACATACACTACCCCACTGGCATTGAAAGGGAGGCTAGACTGATAAGTTCATGGGATTCACTTGTCTCTCAGTGCAGGAGGTAAAAAAAAAAAAAAACCTTTCTTAGCCACATCTTAGGATAAGAACAGCATTGACACTTTGGGCTGAACTCATAGAAACCCCTAATAAGAAGGGTGGTTTTTAGCCCATGTCCTGGACTCAACACACCTGATTCAGCTTATTGGTGAGACTGCAAGACCAGAGTGTGTGAGATAAGGACCAGGGCTGGGAAACACTGAGCCCCACAGAGAAACAGCCGACAAACATTTACAACCGCATAACAATGAACCTAGCAAGGTTTTCTTCATTTTTTAATAAAGTCATATTTTTTTATTATCTTCTGATGGATGAACCCTTACCAGCTCTTCAAACATCAGCAGATTGCATGTCCAGAAAAGCACCATGTTTTGTGGTCATTTACCATTTTTGAAGTACTTTGGAGCACCATGTAAAAGTCTTGAGTTGGCAATTATTTAGCACTATGGTATATTTCAAATGACCAAATATTTGCTTAATACACAGTTTGTGTAAGCTGAAGTGTTGGACTTAATGAGTTTTCCATGGTCTTCCGCAGGGCTAAGCTTCGTGGAGAGCCCTGGGAATGTGACTTCCTCTCTCGGGAAGGCAGTGAAGCTCCAGTGCGTCCTGCGAGCAGACGGGGTGGACCACGGAGCCCTGGACGTGGTCTGGCTGAGGGAGGGACAACCGCTGTACTTTGCTGAACTCAACCAGATGCAGGTCCCCGTAGATGAAAACAGCTGGCTGGTTATCAGTGAACTCAAGTAGGAATGCTGACTTTATCGTGCATATCTGTTTTATTGGGACATTTACAGTGCCAATCAAGTGAATTGTTGTTTCCTCTGTCCATGATTGGTGATGGCTCCATTACTTTTATAACTAGTGTTATTATTATATAGTAATATATATATAGTATGTATATAGTGTATATTATTGCATTAATGCCTGATAAAAGGACTGAATTACATTAAATCCTGAATTTTTGGACTGAAACGTGATAGTTACAGTACACAGAAAAAAAAAAATTTTTTTGCTCATTAGAAAAAGCAACTGGGGTATTATGCTATAAATTCTAAAAGTAATATATTACTTTACTTGCTACTTCTGAATATAATATCATTACACACAATTGCATTACCTGTAACCTCCAACACTGATAATACCCGCCCACATATATACTTGTTTAAAAAAAAAAAAAAGCTTTCTCTAAAGCTCATTGGTACAATAGCTCATGGTCCGATCCCCAATGAACACACATACTGATCAAACTGAAACCTGAAATTTACAATGAGAGAAGAGTGTTTGCTACATCAATACATCAAAATTTGACTATAATTGTCCGATTAAAAGCATCCACTTTCTGCTCACAGGATAGAGGAGGTAACGCTCTCGGATATGGGCTCCTATCAGTGTGCGGTCTACTTCGGTTCAGAGGTGACATTATCCATTGAGGGGCACATCCAAGTAGAAGGTATTATCTTTCTTTAGTGTATGTTACTTAAAATACGATGTTCTTTTTAAATTCACATAGGTTTTGTGATGGGAATATATGTGCAGAGAGGTGGAAACAAACTTTGGGAGCCTGGCCTGGGTTGAGACTAACAATAGACTGTACTGTTGGGAACTCCTCTATAGCATTATTGATTTTCAATCTCTCTTTTTTCTCCTTCAGGTCTCCCTCATTTCTCAGTGGAACCGCACCATTTGCAGGTAGTGGCTAATGTAGGGCTGAGTCTGCACTGTGAGGCTCACGGTCCTCCTGAACCTGTACGGGTCATCTGGCTACAGGACGGGGCTCAACTCAATAACCTGGAGGACCCCATATCCCTGTCGCCCTCAACGCTCCACCTCTCAGGTATTTACCTATCTTGACTCAACTGTATACTGTTATTTACAACTTTGCTTTCCTAACCATGAATTCCTTGTCGCTGTCTGGCGGAAACTTTGTGTTCCTATATCTCGTCTTTTTTTTCATAATCAATGCTTATTGATCACTCCTTGATGTCTGTCTGTGAGTTTTGCAAATATTTAACCAATGAAATGTTGGCAAAACCTCGAAGCTCCACCTCAGTTTTGAATGACGTGCCACAGACAGTTTGAGCAGTTTCTGCACCAACAATGCAAGGGTAAATATAGAACGGGTAAAGCAGTTTCTTTACACAAACACTATGCATATAAAGGCAAATTCTTCATGTATTCGAGGAGCCGAGAAGAGCGTCTTAGGCTAGCGTTTGCTGTCCAGTCATAGCCAGTATTGGGGAAAGTTACTTTTGAAAGTAATGCATTACAATATTGTGTTATTCCCTAAAAACTACTTTTTTTATGGAAAGTAATGCATTGCGTTACAATTGCGTTACTTTTTCTCGTCTGGGCTGGGCTTGCTTGTATGTTTTTAATGGCAAAAAAAAGGCTGAATGAAACGCAGATTCACACCTGTGCAGTAGAGGGCGCAGCTCAAACAAACCTTTAGTAGATTGTAGAAGAATATTACACTGGAAAAGGTCAACAATTATACTTCAGTAAAAATGTAATGTTTATCTAAAGCCATTTTTGCTTATTTATAAGGTTGAATTGGATCATCAAAGGACAGCTGTAGCGATATTGGTTAATAAAGTGAGATAACATATATTTGTGTAATTTAACATATTTAAAGGATTAGTTCACTTTTAAAAAAACTTTTGCTGATAATTTACTCACCCCCATGTCATCCAAGATGTCCATGTCTTTCTTTCTTCAGTCGAAAAGAAATGAATGTTTTTGATGAAAACATTCCAGGATTTTTCTCCATATAATGCACTTTGCTGGCCACCAAACGGTTCAAGGTCCAAAAGACAGTTTCAGTGCAGCTTCAGAGGGCTTTAAACGATACCAGACGATGAATAAGGGTCTTATCAAGCGAAACGATCGCTCATTTAAAAAATAAATAAAAAAGTTAAAGTTTTATAGGCACAAATGCTCGCCTTGCGAACTCTCCTGTTCGAACTCGTTCATCAAAATGAACGAATCTTTTTTCGAGTCATTAGTCATTGACTCGAAAAAAGATTCGCTTTGAAGCTGCACTGAAACGGTCATTTAAACCTTGAACCGTTTGGTGCCCAGCAAAGTGCATTATATGGAGAAAAATCCTGGAATGTTTTCATCAAAAACATTCATTTCTTTTCGACTGAAGAAAGAAAGACATGGACATCTTGGATGACATGGGGGTGAGTAAATTATCAGCAAAAGTTTTTTTAAAAGTGAACTAATCCTTTAATTATTGCAGGTTTGCGTCATATTCTGAGTTTGCATTTCACTGTTTTTATTCATTTTTGTGGAATACTGGGTCAGTTGCTGTGCAGTGAGATGAGTAAATGCTCACATTAATCTAGAACTACAATAAACATCATGTTTACACAAAACGCCTCTGCACTTACCCCTGATTTCTCTCAACATGGGGACAGGACAGTCAAAATATGGGAAAACAAAGTGACTTGAGTTGCTTATTTGAAAAAGTTTACAGATTTTTGTTATACAATTAAAAATAATGCGTTACTTTACTAGTTACTTGGAAAAAGTAATCTGATTACTTAACTCAAATTACTTGTAATGCGTTTCCCCAACACTGGTCGTAGCCGGTGCTGTCGTAAATAGACTTTGCGCTTCATGTTTTCTAACATGAGATTTTGGCATAGGCAGAGCTTGTGTAATGCTGGGGAAAGAGTTGCTTCACCCTTTGCCTATGGATTTTAGCCAAATGTATTCAAGGACAGAGATACTATACACATTGTAACCTGTAAGTTGATGAAAACACACTGCATAACACTTGCTATCTCAGATGTGGTCATACTAATGACGGACAAAACATGGACATTCAAGGTTTCCCTCGACAGCGCTGACATGTAACTCTTCACACTTCAATACTAAATAATGATGCGGTAACACCATACACTATAATTATTGGCTGCTACTATTAGTGGTGTTTCCCAGTGTTATAAACACTACCCTTGCGTAACAAAAATGTACTGTCAGGATTTACTAAAGACAAGCAGTAAAAAATGTGTGAAAAGGCGTGAACAGGGTTATTTTTGCAGCTGACGTTATTGCATATGCATTTGTAGGATTTCCCTTTCAGACATAATTTATGGGAGGACAGTATTTACATGAATCATTACTACGGTTTGTGCTCGTTAATGTACTGGTGTTTGGGCCATTATTTACCGCCCCAAACAAGCATGTCTTAAACCAGATGCTAACTGGTAGATTGTGTTGGTCATGATGGAAATGATCCGGCTGTGTCTGTGTTTTTAACATGCGTGTCGTCGGTAGATCACGAGAACTTTCCTCTCCCATCAGCGCTTTCTTGGAATTGCGCTCTCACGCTAATTTCCCCTGTTTAGTAAATCTGGCCCTAAGTATTAAACCTTGGTGTGTAACCCATCCCCTAGATGATGATGAACCCATAAAGATGATGAAACAGAGAAAAATGCCCTAGACTTGACGGAGAAACCCAAGCCAGATCTAGATGCCTGAGGCCTTTTGAATAAACTGCTTAGACTAATATTACAAGTTAGTCATCTATTTTGTTCTTTAAGACATTCTTTCTTTAAGACCAGTCTCGCACACACACCCACACACACACACACACACACACACACACACACTTTGTAGCAGGCGGCCTGTCTGGCTGTTTTCCAAATGGGAATCATCCTTTGAGATGCTGGCCTTTGCTAACTGGTGAAAGAGCAGCAGGAGATGAGAGGAAGGCCGGACAGGAAGAAAGAGTGGAGAGGAAAAAAGAGGAGGAGGAGGAGGAAGAAGAGGAGGAGGCCTTTGAAAACCTGCCACAGCACAGTGCCACATTCAGCCTGTGTTGTTGTTCCAGCTGTACTGAGCTGAAGAGAGAGAGAGAGAGAGAGAGAGAGAGAGAGAGAGAGAGAGAGAGAGAGAGAGAGAGAGAGAGAGAGAGAGAGAGAGAGAGAGAGAGAGAGGCTTTGACTCATCATGGATAACTGACCATTAGTTGTGCATTCACATCTTTGGAATGAAACACTTCTGCTTCCACACACACACACACGCACACACTGACTCACGCTCATTCAAGAATTTCATAAACTAAAATGGCGGTTCTTTCCGTCCATAACATTCCTTCTGTCAGTGCAACAGCACGATCCTCACAGAGAGAGCATTAAACACTTCGTAAAGCACTCAGTGCTGTTTGCTAAGGCGAGCAGCATTATTATTACCATATACTTATGGTCAGGGCTTTGATAAAGCAACATTATAAGTAGGCTATTACATTTTGGGGAGATGTGTGCTATTACATTTCCAGGCAATTAGGATTACAGATAACAGATAATAAAACAAGAAAAAAAAACTACAAATAAATCTGCTGATAGTCATACAAAACAGCAACGCCCACAATACTCTATCAACACGACCACATGTTTTGCAAAGGCACTCCAGTTTGTATTTGATTTCTTTGGCAGTAAAGTATAGCTGCATGCTTCTTAAATGTGTTCATTTTGTCTTTTGTAGTGGAAAGGTCATTTGTACTATAATGCAATGACCTTCTTCTAGTTTGGATGATATGGCAAAATCATGGTTATTAGTTGAGTAACTAAGTAAAATAAGTCTTGTTTTCCTTCAATCTGTGCTGACGAAAACAGATTGTGTTTTGGGGAAGGAAATAGAATGAGGTGAAACTGGATGTGTCTAGATCTCTCTCTCTCTCTCTCTCTCTCTCTCTCTCTCTCTCTCTCTCTCTCTCTCTCTGTCACACACACACACACACACACGCGCACACACACACACACACACACACACACACTACTCAGATCTTGTCCATCAGAATTTGATCTGGTGACCCTTGATATTGAACTTCGGTGGCCTTTCATCAATGGACACATAGTTTTCCTGAAGGACACACATAAGCGTTATTTTCCCTGAAAGTGTGAAGAATGCGGTGTGTGAGAAAGAGAGCCTTCATTTGACATGTTTCTGTGAATGTCAGCATGTGCAGTGTGTGTGTGTGTGTGTGTGTGTGTATATGCGCTCTCCTCTCCCTCTGTGTTTTCCTTAAAGCAGAAGTAGCTCTTTTCAAATCAGCTCTTTATAATTTCCCAAATGAATACGTTTTTAACCTACAAACACATTCTGAAACTCAACCACAACCACAACCCTTTAGTTGGTTAACACTTCAGAAAATCTGTTGACTAAAGTAATGTTGCAACTACATGTCAAATAACTCTAATTAGTATTATTAGAGTATTAGTAAACTGCTGAATATCTGCTAACTGTTTACTGTGATGCTCCCCAACAGACATTATACTGACTATATTTAACTTTGCAACTTATTCTACTAACCCAAACCTAACAGTCTACTAATACTCTACTGAAAGATAGTTGTTGACATGTAGGTACAACATTACTTATAACAGAAAATGAAGTGTAACCCAACTTTGCAGATTTTTTTTCTCAACCATGTTGTTTCACTCCTCGACAGGTCTGAATAAAACCAGCTCTTTCTCCTGTGAGGCGCACAATCGGAAAGGTGTGGCGTCGTCTGGCACGGGCACTGTGACGGGTAAGTGCATGGGACGTCCTGAAGTGAGGGTGCTTTTATGTGCTGCCCTGTGTTTAGACAATGTGGAAGACAGCTCATGGCTCTCTCACCGCATGAGAGTCGTGAGTCACAATTGATTCCAGTAATATTTATTACTGCAATAAGCTAAAACATACATAGTTCGCACAAATACAAAGTACATTTCATTTATAAGGTGATGTGCAGTTGAGGACGAGTTGAAAGAGAGGGACAATGTAATTATTTGCGATACGTCTCCGTCTACCGGTATGTAAAGTTATGCAGAATTGTGATGCATGACGATACGTGATGTGAAAGTCACAGGAATCCCGATATGACTGTTCAGACGGAGGCTGCGTTGCAAAACATCAGACCTGTGTCTGAGCAAATCAGAATCGAGAAGATCAGATTGCTTGTGGTTTGTTATGAAAAAGTTGATCTGAGTCACACATGAGCAAAAACTGCATATTTTGCCTGCAATGTCTGAATGTAGACATGTTTTAATTATATCTATTTTTGATCTTTCCGTCTAGTCCTTCCTGCCCAGCCCCATGACATTAAAGCTGAAGACATCACTAATTCAAGCATCCGTCTGTCTTGGCACATGGGCTTTGGAGGAATCTATCCCATCAGCCTCTGCATTGTTCAGGTACCTTCAAAAGCTTTCTTTCAATAGATGGATAATAGAATGAGTGAGTGTGTGTTTGTTTCAAACTGTTGTGTCGTTTGACTTTGACAAGCCTCTGATGCATCGGTTTTGTTCCACAAATGTGAGTCAGAACCCTTGTACCCACATACACACACTGCTTAATCACGCTGTAGACTAGAGGATCACATTTCACACTCTAAAAGAGGCCCCGTACGACTCACTTTTGAGGCCCAGTTCCCCCTATGTTCTGGGGCCCTGGTAGGACGTGTGTGTGTGTGTGTGTGTGTCATACACTCCCCTTGGCTTGAGCACCACCCCAAAGTGCCTGGTTCTAATAAAAAAGGCTCTTGTGTCTGAGCCTTCGCCCCTCCTCTAGTTCCCCAGATCTACAGAACCGAGCGCTCCAAACTGAGACAAAGCACACTAACCTGAGGAAACTGAAGGATAATAAAAAAGAAATGAGGAACAATGGAAAAGCCAGAAAAGTTTAGCAAAGCTCAACTGACGCAATACAGATGTATTTATTTATTTATGAACATGTCCATATCCAGTACCAGTGTAGTAAATGAAGTAATTCAGTGCTTAACTAATATGTCTGATGTTACCAGTAATAAGAGGCCTAGATTATTTTTCAATATATCTAGTCAGAAAAAGAGTGCAAGCATATTCCTCTAAAATAATTCTGTGTTTTCAGCCTTAGAATCATGAATAATTTAGTCACTATAATTGTGCTGTGCATTGGGTTTCCAGCACCAAGTCCAAGCCTATTCATTTAATACCAAATTTAGCATTTTAATCAACAGTACATTTTTTGTTAACCTTTTACAGTATCATATGTCTTGGAGTATCGCAATAATATCGTATCGTGAGTTCAGTGTCGTGATATGTTTGGAATCGTGACATGAGGGTATCCTTACACCCCTATTAACTAAACATACTTTTGCCATATAATATTAAAAAGACAAACAAGAAGGTGCATGATAATACATCTGGCCACAGTACAATTATTGTAATTCCTAAAGCTCAATCAATAGAGGAAACAATTTATGTCCCTCTGTGAACCTTTCCAATCAAATGAACACATTTAAGAAACATGCATCTAAGCATATAGAGATATCAATCAGCTCAAATGCAGAAATATATCCGGTCAGTGTAAATGATGGCTTGGACAGAGTTAATGTAACCCACAGTAGGGGAGTTCACCAGCTGTGTGAGTCAGTCACCAGCAGTGCTCTTTATTGACTCGCTCTGAATCACTGAGTCGTGACTCACGTGTGACTCCTCACTCCAAAATGAAGCCCATCAAGATGATCTGGAAGAACAGCCTCTGCTTTGATCTCGGAGTGTTATGACACATCTTCTCTTTCGTACCGCAGCACTGATCCAATCACGAGTCGGCTCTTTCATTCACCCCGTCACAATACATTACAATAGACTTTACACACATTATAAAGCATGATTTCTCATGTTGTTAAGCTTATGTTCTTCTGGTTGTATCACTCTTTGGTAGCCACACGTTTGAAGCTTGTTTTCATGTGAGATTTTTAAAAATAGAAACAAGGAGACACATGTCATGTATACATGCATTTTTAGATTTATAAATTGATATTTGTATGTGTGTGTGTGTGTGTGTGTGTGTGTGTGTGCGTGCGTGCGTGCGTGTGTCCGTGGGTGACATATTTAATCACAATATGCATAGTTAAAAATATTAATTATACGGTATAATTATCAACAATTCTAATAATTAAGATTTTTTTAACTGTGAAAATATTTTCATGCTAATTAGGCACATTTTATCAAAATTAGCTTACTGTAAAAAAACAATAATGGTGCGCTGCAATACAATAATGAACAAACTACTCTGACAATTATACATCATTTGCTTTTCACTTTACATGAATGAGAATTGGGAAGCAAGATTTGCTTATGTCTCCCGAATGATGTGCAAATAACCTTGATATAATTTTCTTTGTGCAAAATATTATGCAACATATAATCATTTTTCTATGCAACATATATAAACATTTATTTATTTTTAAAATGTCTTCTCTTGACAGTTACTTGAGATTCACAGTAATATGAATCATTATTTCATATTCATATTGTGTTGTTTTATGTTGTGTTTCTGGCTTGACCTTGCATGCAAGCTGAATTCTATGGAATTCTTGTAATCATTTTTAGTCATGCCAACAAAGCTTGTGTTCCCTTATAAAGCCCCCGCTTTGTTTCTTCCCTGTGATTCCCACAGCCGAGAGTGATTTGAGGCAGTGTAACTCTAGGTAGGTGGTGGGTTACGCGGGAAGTTTGATGTTTGGAGGCTTTGCATCGGCAGCATGTTCCTCCTGCTGAGTCAGGTGTTTTCATGTGTCCTGCTGTGTAGTGTGTCTCCAGCTGGAGGAGACTTTATTGAAGATATGTGTGTGTGATCACTAGGAGTGTGCCAAGGCCCGCTCAGGAAGATGTGTGTGTGTGTGTGTGTGTATGATCACTAGGAGTGTGCCAAGGCCCGCTCAGGAAGATGTGTGCATGATTATGTGTAATGTTAAAGGGGTCCTGTTATGTCTTGATTACGTTTTTGGGGTGTACTAGAATATGTTTTAATGCTTGATTGTTCAAAAAATGCATTATTTTTCAAATATTTTACATTATATACACTCACCTAAAAGATTATTAGGAACACAATACTAATACTGTGTTTGACCCCCTTTCGCCTTCAGAACTGCCTTAATTCTACGTGGCATTGATTCAACAAGGTGCTGAAAACATTCTTTAGAAATGTTGGCCCATATTGATAGGATAGCGTCTTGCAGTTGATGGAGATTTGTGGGATGCACATCCAGGGCACGAAGCTCCCGTTCCACCACATCCCAAAGATGCTCTATTGGGTTGAGATCTGGTGACTGTGGGGGCCATTTTAGTACAGTGAACTCATTGTCATGTTCAAGAAACCAATTTGAAATGATTCGAGCTTTGTGACATGGTGCATTATCCTGCTGGAAGTAGCCATCAGAGGATGGGTACATGGTGGCCATAAAGGGATGGACATGGTCAGAAACAATGCTCAGGTAGGCCGTGGCATTTAAACGATGCCCAATTGGCACTAAGGGGCCAAAAGTGTGCCAAGAAAACATCCCCCACACCATTACACCACCACCACCAGCCTGCACAGTGGTAACAAGGCATGATGGATCCATGTTCTCATTCTGTTTACGCCAAATTCTGACTCTACCATCTGAATGTCTCAACAGAAATCGAGACTCATCAGACCAGGCAACATTTTTCCAGTCTTCAACTGTCCAATTTTGGTGAGCTCTTGCAAATTGTAGCCTCTTTTTCCTATTTGTAGTGGAGATGAGTGGTACCCGGTGGGGTCTTCTGTTGTTGTAGCCCATCCGCCTCAAGGTTGTGCGTGTTGTGGCTTCACAAATGCTTTGCTGCACACCTCGGTTGTAACGAGTGGTTATTTCAGTCAAAGTTGCTCTTCTGTCAGCTTGAATCAGTCGGCCCATTCTCCTCTGACCTCTAGCATCAACAAGGCATTTTCGCCCACAGGACTGCCGCATTCTGGATGTTTTTTCCTTTTCACACCATTCTTTGTAAACCCTAGAAATGGTTGTGCGTGAAAATCCCAGTAACTGAGCAGATTGTGAAATACTCAGTCTGTCACCAACAACCATGCCACGCTCAAAATTGCTTAAATCACCTTTCTTTCCCATTCTGACATTCAGTTTGGAGTTCAGGAGATTGTCTTGACCAGGACCACACCCCTAAATGCATTGAAGCAACTGCCATGTGATTGGTTGATTAGATAACTGCATTAATGAGAAATTGAACAGGTGTTCCTAATAATCCTTTAGGTGAGTATATATATATATATATATATATATATATATATATATAAAAAGCTTGTATATAAAGCACACATTAAAGCTTAGAAGCCGATCGTTGGCTTGGCGTGTCCCAGGCTTAACACAACTGTGTTATTCTTTCCGCGGAAGATACAGCAACATAAAATCAAAACAAATAAATGTATGTTACATATGTGTACCAACAAGGAATGTGACATAATTGCAGGAACCTGGGAAAAGGAGAAGTGATAGAGGTCGCTTCTTCTTTGCCCTAAACAGAAAGTGAATGTCACACGTTTCCCTCAAGTAATTTGTGGCTGTTCCCTATGTGTGTCCACACACCAATGTGGAAAAAGTTACTAAAAGTTAATTTTCAATAATTTTCCATAGTCGCAGGATGTCCATTCAGCATACTAACTACGTGAGAGTGAGATTCAGCATACCAGCATACATACTAATCTCATTGAGTGAGGTTTGTTAAGTAAATCAAACGGATTTTCACGCCTTTAATATGTTGCATATTCGCGATTTGCGAAAAACGAAAGTGTTTGATCATTAAATTTTTTTTTTTTTTTTTTTTACAAACAAACATTTATTGCATTTTGGTGTTGGGCAAAGTTTTTATGTGTTTAATAAAAAAATTTCAAGTGTTATAGATGGCCCTAGGAAATGATAAGAAACCACTAAAATCCAATACCTTTCAGGTTAAAGCGTCTGGTGAAGACTCTGATCAGCTGATCTACAACCAGAGGGTCAGCGCACCAGACACCAGCCGTCTGATCTCAGATCTGGAAGCGTTCAGCCAATATGATTTCAGGATGGCCTGCCAGAGCAGTCAGGGTGTCTCTAACTGGACGGCATGGGTTCCCATCAGCACCAGCGAAGGAGGTAAGCACGTTTGAGAGGAAGAACAAGTTCAGATGGTGACAGTGTTACAGTGCAGTCTTCTGCTGGAGTCAGTAGAGCTGAAGTGTGTTTACAGTAGCTAGATGTGTGAGGTCTGTGTCCGCTAAACACTGAACGCTGTTTGACATGGAAACTGTCAGGACGGAGAGAGACAGACATGACTGAAGAGGTGTATGTGCTAATGTATTAGGGATGTGCCCAGAGTGCTTGGAATCCATCAGGAAAACACATAGGAATGACTAAAATGCCATTCCCTAATGTGCACTTGGTCTGTGGATGTGCACTGTGAGGTTCCTCTCCAGGTTTGGATGTGTGTTTTCTGCCCTGGCTCTGGCTGTCTGTCAGCTGTAACTGTACTTGAGCTGTAGTAAGTTTTTCCATACCAGATTACAGTTGAAGGAGTGTTTGTAGAAGAGAGAGCGAGGTGGGCATCTGGATGATGGGTACTTTCCATAAATCGGCATTAAGAAATGTGTCTTTAAAACAAACGACTGTGAGTGCAGCTGTAATACACACAGACAGAAAGAAATGGAGACATCGGGCCTTATTTATAAAATGCTGCATAGAAACCATCCTACATTTGATCTTACGATCATTTCTCAAATGTGCGTTCGTGTGATTCGGAGAACGAACGTACGCACAAAAAACACGCATACACCTGTCTTCCCGATGTGAAATCTATAATTTGCAAATGATTTATAAAAATTGTGCGCAGCTGAATGGTTTCAGATTGCCTAATTAATGTCATTAACATATAAAACAGCACCAGTCAACGTCCAAACGCTTTACTTGAGAACGGCGACAATTGTTTAGATTTCCAAATAGCAAGTAAGTCTGCCTAGACCCTGACACGGCACTAAGCCCTTTTCCACGTCAAACACTGATTTATAAATGATGAGCGATGGCATGGATCTGAGTTCAAATCTGTGCATACGCACGCTTTATAAATGAGGCGAGTTAATGCAAGCACAAGAATCATTTCCATTCATTTATTCATTTCGTTTTGACTCCTTTATTTAAAAGGGATGTGAGTCATTTTTTTTGTGTTAGAATACTTTTTCATATCCCAGCTTAAAACGAAGAGACAACAATAAATAGCCATTCGTAGGTTGATTCTTTCATAAAATGTAAACAGCAGCACTTTTTAGCACTACCACAACATTGATCTGTTTGTTTGATCACTCCACCCAGCCCATCACAGCAACACCAGCTCAATGGACCTATCGGTTGGCCTGACCAATTATGACGTTTGAAAACAGTCATAATTCTTGCAGTATCATTTGGTGACATTTGGTGGATACATTTGAGAGCTATGAAATGAATGTGGAGAGAATGTGGAATGAATTAACTCGCGATTAATCTCAATTAATCGCACATTTTTATCTATTCTAAATGTCTCTTGATTTCTTTTTGTCCCATTATTTTTTCTACTTTTAATGCTCTTATCAACATGAAAAAGTGGATCGACTTGCTTTGTGCAAATGTTTTTATTGAAAACAACATTGACAATACGGTGTTCAATTTCACACTAACATTCTCACTTGGAGCAAATAATCTCTCACACAATGTAACACTGTCCATCAATAAAAGGGTGAAAGAAACACTGACGAGGTCCTGATATTGACGAGGGGGCGGAGAATTCGCATCAGCTGTGTGTGTGTGTGTGTGTGTGTGTGTGTGTGTGTGTGTGTGTGTGTGTGTGTGTGTGTGTGTGCTTGGCCATCAAGTGGTATTTCAGACTGGACGTGCTGCGATGATGATAGCTCAGTTCACAACGACAAAACACACAGATCACTTTGGTCTCGTCAATGGAACCATTTGGTAACTTTTTAAAAGTAAACTTTCCATTCAGAATCTTATTGGCATCCATTTCGGCGTCTCGCGCTCGTCATCCACTCAAAACGTAACGTTAACCTACTATTTGGCCGACTCGCAACTAGTGTGTTTCCGGTCTAGCTAGATCCAGTGCTTTCAGACAGGACGCGGAATGTGCGGCGCTACACCAGTTTTCAAAACTTTTTGGATGCCAAAAAGTTTCTATTGGCCACGCTGGTAATCGCCACAGCGGCAAAAGTTGAACTATTTTGAATTTTGACCGCGGTGCGCGCTGCTCTTGCGCTTTGGTCGACGAAGCAACAAAACGTGGATGCCGCGTCCTGTTAGCAAAAGCATGTGAAAAAAAACTACAAAGTTTGCTAGGCCAAAAAGACCATTAATCTCGCAATAAAAAAATTAATCGCGTTAAAATGGGTTTGCGTTAACGCCATTAATAATGCGTTTAACTCGTGGGCGTAGGTTTGGTCTCAGCTTTGGTGGGGACACCCCCATCCCTCCCCCATCCCCCCGGGAATTATTTTGTTGTAAGATAACAGTCCTTTAACGGCGATTTCCTTTGTCATTTCAGACTGCTGGCAATACAGAATATCACAATACAGAAGTGAATCTACTTCATCTCATTATATTGTATCCTGACCCCGATACACCATCCTGTATACTGTCAATAAAGAGCTAGTATAACTGTATAATCTCAAAAATGCACTCTCAAAAGATAAAAACCTGAGACTGTGTAATGCTGAACAACCAAACATTTTATTTAACATAAATTATTATGTACATTAGTATTTACACTAACAAAAAATACTGTCAGCTGTCAGCAAAACAAATCTAAATAAATAAATATAATAACCTTTTTCTATTATAAACACTTTTTACCCTCCAGTACCTCTAACAAATACTCACACTCACGTTTATGTATCTGATCTAGAAAGTACAAAAAGGGGCATAAAAATGGAATATTAAAATGTTTTACTCTGGCCTTTGTATATGGCAGGCAGAGAGACAGCCCTGGTAACTTACCGTCGGCGTCGTCACGCGCGCACACACACACACGCACACACCACCCGCTCGCTGCCAGTGAGTGCAAGCACAAAAAGTAGTCCCGGCCCGCGCGTGTAGCCTGCCTGTCAGATACCCCGCCGCCAATCAAATTACGGCGTATCTTGTACTGTCGTCGTCCTGGCCGTTGGAATTGATCCAAATAGCAGCACAAAGATCCAAATGCAGCGCAAATATCAAAATAGCAGTTCAAAGGAGCTTGCTAAATATTGGTGGGGACAAATTTGTCATCTCAAAATATTGATTGGGACTAGTACCTAGCGTCCCCCCCTAAACCTACGCCCTTGGTTTAACTGACAGCCCTGCTATATTTATATATACAGCCGACTCGCCTCCATTCCTCGACAGTCATTTCTGCATAAGTGTGTATGTGCATAAGTTCTGTAAGTGTGAACTCGTGAAATCAGAGTTGACTGTGTGTTTCCTAATACACATCAAAGTTTAGTTGTGCATAGTAAAATGCATCCTTTCCAATGTTTTCACACATTTGTGTGCTGTTGTACTGGAAATCAGTTCATAGGAACGAGGCTGCAGTTAATCATAACCGTGATTACACGTCAACTTACAGTTCACCCAACATCTGTCCACTTTGTATACTTGTTCTGTAGCAATGAACATATTTCCAAAAGAAGTCGAAGCGTCAAGCTTGTGAGTGGAGCGACAGCACTTGTCCATCACTGCTCTATAATCACTCCGCTCCAACTCCACTCCGGGTTTTCCAGTACTTGCTCCAACACACAGTGTACTCTTGGCTCCGCGTCCACTCACATCTGGTCTAGAACACCGTGCACAAGTAGTGTGACACAAACACTGACACATACTATACATTATATGGATGTAAAATGGGTTTGTAATGCCATCTCATGTTGGTCTTAATTATGTCTTCTGCTTAACCATATTTACTTTTATTCGACTTTTCAATCTCCAGTGTATAATTCACGTCAGCGCTGTGTCAGTATGTGGGACTGGCGAGAGACAGGAATGATGGAGGAGAGAAGGAAATGTTTCATTTTTTCCAGGAGAGGGTTTTGGTCGTGGATGGCTGTACTGGGGTGTGTGTGTTTATATGCATGTGTGTAGGTGTGGTGTTGTTTTTGGTTATTAGTGTGTTTAGGGTGGCGGACTCGAAGCACCTCTTCGCTTTTAAATGCCTTTTTGTTCTGCTTTTCTCAATCTTTCTCCCCACAAGAAA